>NC_133769.1:199068946-199088920 GCF_003597395.2 Chelonoidis abingdonii
TCTCCAGGTTAAATTCCGGCGTGGAGATCTCCTGAACATCTCCCAACCATCTCCCCCAACTTCCTAGTTTAAAGCTCTCTTAATGAGGTCGGCGAGCCTCCATCCTAGAAGTCTATTTCCCTCCTTGCTTAGATGAAGTCCATCCCGAGCGAACAGTCGTCTGTCCGTAAATGCGTCCCAATGACCGTACATCCCAAAGCCCTCCTTATAGCACCACTGCCTGAGCCATCTGTTAATCATCATAATCTTGTCGCTCCGTCGTCGCCCCGCTCTAGGAACCGGCAGAATCCCACTGATTGTAAAGCGGGCATGAATGCTCACAAAATTGAGGTTGGGGTATAGGAGGGGATGAGGGCTCTGGTTAAGGGTGCAGGTTCTGGGGTTGGGCCAGAAATGAGCTCATGGTGCTGGATGGGGCTCCAGAGTGGGACAAGAGAGTGGGGTCTGGGCTGTAGGAGGGTGCTCTGGGCTGGGACCAACGGGTTCAGAGGGTGGGAGGGAGATCAGGGCTGGGTCAGGGGGTTGGGGTGTGGGAAGGGGTGCAGGCTCTGGCTGGGGGAGTGGGCTCTGGGGTGGGGCTGGGATCAAGGGGTTTGGAGTGTGGGAGGGAAATCAGGGCTGGGGCAGGGCTTGGGGTGAAGGGATTGGCTCAGGGTGCAGGCTCCAAGCAGTGTTACCTGCTCCAAGCACTCAGCAGCAGTAGTTCCCAGAAGCAGCGGCCTGTCCCCTCTCCAGCTCCTACACAGAGGCACGGCCAGGCAGCTCTCCAAGCTGCCCCATCCGCAGGCACCGCCCCGCAGCTCCCATTGGAGCGCCGGAGGGGGCCACTGGAGTGAAGCCATTGGAGTGCGTAGGAGCTGGAGGGAGTCCGTGCTGCTGCTTCTGGGAACCGCATGGAGCAGCCCCTGACCTGGCTCCCTGGGTGGAACGCTGGAGCATGGCAAGCCCCAGACTGCACTCCCCAGCAGGAGCTTGAGGGCCAGCTTAAAACAGTTCGCAGGCCAGATCCAGCCCACAGGCCTCAGTTTGCCCACCCGTGTGTTAGCTGTAGGAGTTAAAAATTTACTTCTCAACACAGAATTTTGTTCAAGACAACATTTAAATTTTAAAATGCATTCATTTAGTCCTGGATATGTAATAAAGACTGTAGTTCAGACAGGAAACTTGACTGCACATCAGATTTTCAAAAGTGCCTAATGGCCTTTCAATGGACTTATGCTCTTTTGGGCTTCTGCACTGCTCTGAATCTCCTGTTCTGTTGTCCCATCCTTAACATGCCCTTCCTGGCCTCAGCCCTGCTTCCAGCATGCCCCTATAATGGCCTTATGAGGGAATTGCTTGGAAAGCAGACCTATAGCTGCCTGTCACAATGTGTGTGATAGAAGAATCCTTCCCCACCAACTTGATCAGCTGGCAAGAGCAAACGGGACAAATGCCAACTTTTGTCAAAAAAGCAGCATGCAGTATGGAGGAATGTGTGGGGGAATGAGTGGAGATGCCACCCCTTTGCAGTGGGGAAGAGCTTGTGTGGGGGTAGGCAGGGTTCCAGTGACCCCAGCCTCATAGGGGCTGGGGGGTGGGGAGGGACTCAGGCAAGCAGCTCAGGCCAGCTGTGTGCTGGCAGCAGGGAGGGCTCAGGCCATCCCTGTGTGGTGTCCTGTTTTCCCTTTGGGAAATACGGTCACCATAATCACACACCATTTTTCCACAGAACTTGTCTCATTCAGTGAACATTGAATGTGCTGTTTCTTTTTACATTAGGTGCTAGAACTAGCCACCCCACTGGCTATCATATACAAGGTTTACAGTTTGGTTTAATATATCTCAGCACCTCCCCTATACAAATTGTTTCAATATCCCTGTCATCCTACCATTCTCATTCAGTGTGTTATTTTATGCACACCATTCAAACTCTGCACACCTAATTCTGCACTGAATATAAAATTATATATAAAATAATAAATGATTAATAAAGGAATAATTTTTCAGGTGTGTAACTCCTACTGATTTCAGTTGATTGCCATGGATTTAAATGGGGTTTTAGACACTTCTGAAAAGCTCATGAGGCCCGTATATGCATCTTTAGGCACCTAAATACCTTTAAAAATCTGGCCCTTAGTTAACATACCATATTTCTTTTCCTGCCACATAAAAATGGAAATAACTCTGAGGTAAAGCCAACTTGCTGTACATAAAGGTATCTATTTAGTTAACCAATTCTCCATTTCTACAAGTCTTTGCAAGACAACAGGCATTAACCAATGGCTGAATAGTAGCAGATGTTCAACCGAAGCACTGGGTTTTGTAACAGAATTGAAAAGAGAATAGATGTGATCCCAAGCCACACATGGTTTGAGTTTAGCTTGATTCAGTTATTAGTATTTATTATTTGTACAAAGGGGGTGACTAGAAGTCCCAGCCATGGACCAGGGTCTTGTGACATTAGGCTAATGTGATGTTTTGGAGATCTCCCAGGTAAGGGGAGACCTGTAACCCTTGTAACTTTGGGTGCTGTCATGCTAAACTGCTATGGCTCATAGTCCTGACACCAGTAGCCACCCCACAAGCATAAAAGTTTCACCCTGACTTCCAACAGCCTAGTTATTCCGAAGGCATGAAACCAGCCCCCCAGTTATCAGTTCACTTTGGCAAACACACTCCACACAATTTCCACAACAGAGACAAAACAAACAAAAAGGTTTAATAGAAAAAGCACAGATTCAAAGATGAAATAGTAAGAAAAAGCAAACACATACAAGTAACAGAAAACAAATACAAAGATGCAACTTCAGGCTTTGCACTTCTATGTTAAAAAAATTCCCTTTTCTCATACAAGTTACCTATTTATTGCCTTTGAACAGTTTCCCAACATGCCCCTCAGTTTGGATAACTTTCATTTCATCTCTGCCCTTCTCACAGGGTTTGCAGGATTTTTTACCCCCTTCCTCTCAGACAGCGGTGATTCATGGTGGGAGAAATTCTCTCTCAACTTGGTAGTCAGGGCATCTCAGTGTTTGCCCCTTACCTGTAACGGTCCATCATTTGTCTTTTCCTGAGATGTACCATAGAGCGTTTCTTGCATCTGGTTTTGTGCAAACACCTGGTCTGGGAGAAGGCCGTCCCTGCTGTGAGGTGTATTTGAAATTGTAGTACAGGCCATGAGCACAGTATTCTATATACATAAATACATAGATTCCTAACCACAATCTGTACACCTCTCATAATGATCAACAAGTTCAGAACATTATAAGCTTTAATTAAAGATCTTACTCGACATATTTTTAAACACAACAGCATTGTATACGACCAGTTGATTCAATTGCCTATTTTTTGGAGTTCAGACCCACTATTCCCCCTTGAGGTGTCTGGACCCTGATTGTCACAGAGGAATACCAAAGATAGGTCTGTCACAGTTCAGGGCAACTGCATGCATATACCCCCTCTGTGGTCCAGCAAGCATACCCGCTCTAGGCTCTCAACTCCTCAGCCATTGCCTCTCTTCTGACTGGTAGGCTTGCCAACTTTCTAACAGTAGAAAACTGAACACCCCACCCGCTGCCCAGCCCCTTCCCCAAGGCCCTGCACCTGCCCCGCCCCTTCTTTGAGGCCTGCCCCTGCTAACTCCATCCCCCTTCCCTCCCTCTCTTGCTTACTAGCTCATTTTCACTGGGCTGGGGCAGGGGATTGAGGTGCGGGAGGGGGTGAGGGCTCCAGCTGTGAGTGCAGGCTCTGGGATGGGACCGGGGATGAGTGATTTGGGGTGCAGGAGGGGGCTCTGGGCTGGGGCTGAGGGCATTTGGGTGTGGGAGGGCACTTGGGGCAGGGGTTAGGGCAGGAGAGGGGGTGCAGGCTCCAGGTGGTGCTTACCTCAGGTGCCTCCTCAGAATCTGCCGGCATGTCAAACTCCTAGGCAGAGGCACAGCCAGGCACGCTGCGCCCACCCACAGGTGCCCCCCACAGCTCTGATTGGCCACAGTTCCCATCCAATGGGAGCTGCAGAGGCAGCACTTGGGCAGGGACAGCGTGCAGCATCCCAAGGGCCGCCCCTGTGCCTAGGAGCTGGACATGCCAGCAGTTTCCCAGGAGCTGCATGGAGCTAGGTAAGAAGCCTGCTTGCACCACCAACCGGACTTTTAATGGCCTGCTCAGCAGTGCTGACTGGAGCTGCTAGGGTCCCTTTTCAACCAAGTGTTCCAGTCAAAAACTGAACACCTGGCCACTCTATGGACTGGTGTTTTTCCAGGATGCACTGTTCCCTTTCTACACTGATATTCCTAGTCAGACTGCCTAAGCAGGCCAGCATCCGAACGTTGATTATTCTTTGAAGGCTATGAACAATGTAATTGCCAGCAGCCAAGTTACCCCATAGCTCTTTGTAAGCAAGCACATTTATTCTTAAGGTGAAAACATTACAGAGAAAACATGTTAAAAAGAATAAAAGAACTTACACACATGCTAAAAAACTTATTTGGCATTTGGCAAGTGTCAGTCCTTCCAGCCCTTCCCAGGAAGGACTGGGGCCTCTTTGGATATATCAAGTATTATCTTTGGCATTTGATAGAGTAATATCTCCCAAAAATATTGCAGGAAACTGCCATATTTGTCACAAGGTCGTGTGGCCATTAAACTCTTCACATTAAAATGACATGAGATCAGGAGTATAAAGGGGCCTTCAGATTATGTTATGGAATGACAGAAACAATAACCTATTCTTACCTTTGTGTTTTCTGGTTATGACCTGGTGGTTTTCCTTAAAACCCCATGGCATGTTAAAATATACTGAAAAGCTAGAATATTTCATTACAATATTGAAATTTTGCCTTGCAAAGATCCCTGCAACTGGGATAATTTGCTAAGCATTCACCCAATTTATGTTACAAATGAATAATTCAAAGGAAAGCATTTAGCCAGAAAACTATATGTAAAATGATATGTAGCATATGAAGACAGATGACTCCCCTCCCACTTCCCAGTAATAATCAGTGTTTCCACCATAATAACAGTCCTTACAAAGTAGCTGCATTTCTGCTGCTTTTGATTCTCTTGGGGGCAACTACCCATTTGCTCGCCCAGGCTGAAGCTGTAGTGAGCCAGGAATTACTCCAAAAAATGTTGGATCAAGTCCAGGAAAAATGAAAAACAAGCCATTTAGTGGCTGTTTTATTTTTAACTCTGGGTTTTGCTCCCCAAGCCAGCTGGCCCTGAGAATGCTGGGGAGACACTGAACTCAACCACTTGTGGGAAGAGGTGCCTCCCGTTCTTCATCAGTAAGCTTTCTGCTTGATTCAGAAACAGCACTCACCATTTTCAAGCCCCCTCATCCAGTCTTCCTTGGCCAGAAAGCTGGTATCCACAAAGCAAGGACTAATCAACAAAGGACGGAACCCTAAAGGATATAGGAAGGTCATCGAAAATGGAAGAGGCTTCCCCTGAAAATGTGCAATTCCAGATGAAATGAGCCCTCAGTCTCCTTAATGAACTTCTTTATGAAGATATCAGTAGGGACTAAGTGTTAAGTGTACACGTATTAACATTCACATTGTGGTTCCTTCTCATTCCTTCTCAGGGGAAGTTGTCCATGATGCTTTTGACAAATTAAAATCTGCTTGGGCAGCTTTCATATCTCTAATTTCCATGGTGTCAGTTCTGCTTTTACATATTACTATGGATTTTCAATGGAATAGCTGAGGGCAGAATTGAGCCTAACATTTCTATTATTCAGATGCATACATGACGCTCCCATTGACTTCAGTCAAGTTATCTTACCAAGGTATGGTGTACTGCATTTGTTAGCCTGTTCAAATGCAGGGTTACAACTTCACCACTACATGACAGAGGTTTATATTACTAATGCTTTGCATAGTTGCCTCTTATTCTGGTAACAATTGCTCCAGCAAACTGAGCATAGATACCTGCCTAAACTGCTTATGAAACTGTGTTTTGAGTTGTGTCCAGTGTTGAGTAGAATGACAAACCCATACAGTGAAAAACACAACAGCATGCAGCCAGGGGAAAAAGTTGGCCTTCAAGGAAATCTAAGTCTAGATTAAGAACAGTTTTGGATCTGACACATTTTTTCATTATAATGTGTACCATTCTATATGCATTTGAGTCCTATTTGCTACAACGTTTCACTTAACAGGAGACAGTTCACGTGGCAAAAATCCCTTCCTCCTCTTCATCATAGGAATGGTAGTAGGTCTGTCTTTCAAATCTACCAAATCTCTCCCCTGCAGTTGCAAAAGATACTGGAAGCCAAGGAGAAAAAATGGTGTGATGAGAGAGGAATCATGGTGCTCTTGTCATTCCCAACAGGATACAGCTGTACAAGACTTGCCCTGTTCCTCTTCATTCTGTGCTGTGTGTGAGCATATGTGTCCTGTTTGTTTAAAACTATAAACAGATGCTAGCCAGGAGTGGGGCTTAAGAAGGTTCAAGGCAGAAGCTCTACAGCAAATCAGTGAGAAAAAAAATAGGAATAATGCCATTTTCCTTCTTCTAATGAAGTTACTTGTTCAGTGTTGAGGAAGGAGACTCTTTCTCTGACTTCTTACCAGTCATAGGACACGATCCTAAACTGATTTATTTTGAACCTCCATAAGTCAGAGAAAAACAAAAATGTCAAAATTTAGCCCTGCCCAAGACATTCAGTGAGAAAAATCCATAGAATGGTTTGATGGGATGGAGTGAATCATTAAGCTCAGAATCTGTTAAAGAGTTCTAATCCCTGCTCTGCCTCTGACTAGTTAGAAGACCATGGGCAAATCAGATTCCTTCTCTGCTTGAATTTCACCATCTGTAAAATGGAGGTTGTAATTTTAGCTTCCTATTTCACAGGCAAATTGAAAACTCTGCCTTTAATAGACAGTCACTTTGTGAACTACACCACTACCTCGATATAACACCACCCGATATAACACAAATTCGGATATAATGTGGTAAAGCAGTGCTCTGGGTTGGGGGGGGGGCGGGGGAAGGCTGCGCATTCCGGTGGATTAAAGCAAGTTCAATATAACATGGTTTCACCTATAACGCGGTAAGATTATTTGGCTCCCAAGGACAGCATTATATCGAGGTAGAGGTGTACTATTTTTACACACTTTGCAGTTCCTGAGGGGTTTTTTTTGATGAATTATATAAACAATAACAATCAAGGTGTAGGAAATTTCCTGGGGATTAATGACTGACTGGGACGAACTGAAGGCCCAAGGCACAGCCAAGGATCATTAACCCTACTTGATCATTAATCCAAATAAATTGTCTTGTGCCGAGATTGTTATTGTTGTTATAGACTGCAGATGGAAAAACACTGTCATATGGATTTTTATTGGAGATGTAGTTATAATTGTTATATTTAGGGCATTTCAGAATTAATTATATTCAGGAAAATTACATTAGCCAGTCAGATTGCCAGAATGATCTTCAACACTTCATTCATTTTATTATCTTTAGTATATTTACTGGAACGATCACAAGCGAAAAAAATTTTTCCATGTGCTATTGGTGTTGTTTGTGCATAATGCTTTAATACATTTTGATTCTTATCCTAAATGTTATAGTTCTAAAATTTGTTTCTCACTCACACAAAACACCTTGTTTGACTGGAATACTGCTTTAAATTTATTACATTTTTAAAACTGATGTGTCAAAATATTAGCAAGACAAAGTGGGTGAGGAAATGTCTTTTATTGGATCAACTTCTGTTGATGAAAGAGACGAGCTTTTGAACTTATTGCGAGCTCTTCTTCAGGTGAAAATATGGCTGTTCGCAAAGGCTGGCCATTTGGAAGAGGTTATATTTAACTAGAGAGCTCTTACAATAGCAGGGGGTAGCGAACCCCCTAAGAGTCATAAGAACTCCTTTAGGGGAGGTTACACTGGTGACTTAGGCCTAGATCTTCAAAGATATTCAAGCACTTAACTCCTGCTGAAGTCAATGGGAGCTAAGCACCTAAATACCTTTAAGGATCTAGGCATTAGTGCTGTAGGCTAACCTATTTAAATCCATCACCTAGTATTCCAGTGTTTTTTAAATTAATACAAAGCACTAATTGTTTTGAAATGGAGTTGACTATATTTAAATGCATAGTTTACTTACATTCTTTCTCAGTCAGGGCCTGACCCAAAGCCTAATTAAATCCATGAAGGGACCCCCAGTGACTTCACAGGACTTTCAGTCAGGACCTTGATCATGATCTAGCCCAGTTCTTTTCAATTGTTAAGGAGAAGGAAAACAAAACCTAACTTTGACACTGCCTCAAAAGTAATGGTTCTCAAATGAGTCTGTTACAGGGCAAAGATTTAGTCCATGAGGACTTGTATGTGGAACTCTAAACAAAATATTTGCATTGTTGGTCCCATATGAGAATATGGTAAAGTCCACTGTGACTGTGCTTTAACCTTAGCTAAATTTCCCGATTTATGACACTAAGAGCTAAGTGCTGGGCTGGAAGGGAGTCACAATATATGAATACAAAGTATTAAGGTATTATTATAAAATGCACTGTTTACTATGATTTGCATTTCTAATTTTTATCTGTGTTCCAATTATTATCCTTAGTCGCAACCATAACATACTTTTACTGTTAGGGTAAGCCCCTCTTAGAGTTCTAATTATTGTAGCTTTCTTTACAAGTCAAATTCTACTTTTAATCCATACTGCAGTATTAGAAAAACCACAGCCATTGCAGTATGACCTCTGCTTCAGTTCTTTCAATTAAACCATTAAACTATAGCTGCTCTCAGCGTACTACATGTCATATCCTGAACGAGTGCTAACAAATTCTTGTGTTTTAGTGAAAGGTTCTCACTGAGTAAGGTGAAATTCAGACCATGAGCTTTTCCTATTTACTCATAATATCTCAATAAACATGACAGAAGCTTGGTAAGTGGACAATTTCTGCAAATAAACAGACCCTTTAAATCCTTTTAGGAGCAAGACTGTGATAATTAGATTATGTTAGAGAACAGATTTGACTCAAACTTCTGGATGGATTGGAAAACATATTGAGGATAAACACCTGAGTCCCTCCAGAGTAGCTTGGCAGGAAAGTGGAATAATAGCATTAATTTTAAAAACACTGCCTCTTCATTTATTAGCTTTCCCATCAGTACTTAATTTTAGGAAACAGTGCTTAGTGCCTTGTGTTTCAGAATGCATAAAAACAGAATGTTTTCAGGAAATATTTCACTGAGATATTTTAATGCTGTTAGTAGAGTTGTCAAGTGTTTGGTTTTCGATCAGAAGGCTCGGTCAAAAGGGGACCCTGGCAGCTTTGGTTGGCACCGCCGACTGGGCCATTAAAAGTCTAGTTGGCAGTGCAACGGGGGCCTGGAACTAAGGCAGGCTCACTGCCTGCCCTAGCTCTGCGCAGCTCTCAGAAGCAGCTGTCAGGTCCTTGTGGCCTCTGGGAGCATGGGTGGCAAAGAAGTCTCCAAGTGTGGGCCCCACCCCAAGTGCTCGCTCCCAGTGGAACTGCAACCAATGGGAGCTGCGAGGGCGGTGCCTGCAGACATGAAAGCAGCATGCGGAGCCTCCCTGGCTGCTTATGCACCTTGGGGCTGCAGGAACCTAGCAGTCGCTTCCTGGGAGCTGCAATAAATGCCGCTGGGACCCCATGTCCCAACCCCCTGCCCCAGTCCCGAGCCCCTTCCTGCCCCCCAACCCCTGCCCCAGCCTGGAGTCCCCTCCCACACTCCCTCCTCAACACCCTGCCCCAGCCCTAAGCCCGCTTCTACACCCCAAACCCCTCATCCCCAGCCCAACCCCAGAGCCCACAGCCCCATTCAGAGCCGTCACCCTTCACTCCACATCTCAACCCCCTACCCCAGCCCGGAGCCCCTCCTTCACCCCAAACCCCTCATCTCTGGCCCCACTCCTGAGCCTGCATCCCCTCCTGCACTCCGAACACCTCAGCCTCAGCCTGGAGCCCCCTCCTACACTCCAGACTCCTCATTTCTGGCCCCACCCAGAGCCCACACCCCCATCCCAGAGCTCATACGCTAATCCCTTTCCCCAGCCCGGCGCCCTCTCCCATACCCCAAGCCTCTCATCCCAGCCCCACCCCAGAGCTCACACTCACAGCTGAAGTCCTCACTCCTCTCCTGTACCCCAGCTCCCAACCCAAGCCCAGTGAAAGAGTGACCGTTGGGGAGAGCAAGCGATGGAGGAAGGGGGATGGAGTGAGCAGGAGCAGGACTTCAGAGAAGGGGTGGGGCAGGGGCAGGGCCTCGGAGAAGGGACGGGGCAGAGCAAGGGTGTTCAGTTTTGTGTGATTAGAAAGTTGGCAACCCTAACTGTTAAGATTGTTTTCAATTATTTGTTGACTTTTTTTGAAAGGCTGTATGCTTCAACTCCTTTAGGGCACATTTTAAATCTTAATCCACTGAAAAGTAAATTCCCCACTCTGAACCTTAGCGTCCAAAAAGATGGGGTACCAGCATGAATTCCTCTAAGCTAGAGGAACCTGTAGCGCTTAGAAGCTGTAGCGCTGCCACCAACCAGGAATTCCAGTGCCTGGTACACTCTGGTCCCCCCAGAACTTTGCCCGGGGACCTCCAAGACCCAGACCCTCTGGATCTTAACACAAGGAAAGTAAACCCTTTCCCCCACCGTTGCCTCTCCCAGGCTTCCCCTCCCTGGGTTCCCCTGGAAGATCACTGTGATTTGTACATTATACATGTGTTTGCTATACTTGTTCTGTTCATTCCCTCTGAGGGACCTGGCATTGGCCACTGTCGGAAGACATGATACTGGGCTGGATGGACCATTGATCTGACCCAGTATGGCTGCTGTTATTGGTAGTGTAGTGAAGCGATGACTCACCGGCGTGGTGTCCCCTGCTGGTTGTCCAGGGAATTAGCTCTCCAGCCTCCAGATCACCCGCTGCAGGCTGGTGTCTCACCTGCAGCTGGCCCCATGTCCTTCCCAGACCCCGATGCCCTTTGCCCAAGGGCTCTGCCCAACACAGTACCCCCTCATTCTGTGTCCCCCCTCCCAGGGGAACTCCAACCCTCTATCCCCACTTTGCCTCTGTGGCTACTGCCAGACATCATCTAGCCCCTGCTCCCCGGGGCAGACTGTAGTCTATAAGCCACTCATCATTAGCAAGGTGGGCTGGACCAGCTGCCTCTGCCTATTCCTGGGCTGCCCCTCTGCAGCCCTAGTACCCTTTTGTGGGCCCTTAACTCAGCCTGCAGCCTGGGCTTTTCTAGGCTGGAGCTCCCCAGCTCCCTCTGCCCTTCCCCAGCACTGCTCCACCCAAAGTACCTGCCTCAGCTTCCCAGGCAGCCAGGTCCTTCTCTCAAGAGAGCTAGAGAGAGTGTCTGTTTCACTTCTGGTCCACAGCCCTCTTATAATGGCCAGCTGGGCCCTGATTAAGCCGAACACAGCTGTGGCTGCTTTCCCAATCAGCCTAGCTTTCCCCGCTGCAGCCCTCTCCAGGGCTGCTTTATCCTCTTCAGGCAGGAGTGGGATGACTACCCTGTTACAGGTAGGGAGAGGAAAGAGCATGTACCAGTTCTCGAGTTTAAATAATCTGTCACTCCCATTCCCACAAAGTAATGAACCTTTTTCTGCCTTCTATATAGGTCCCTGTCCCCACATTGTCACTGGTAGAAGCTAGCTGTCCTGACCACTTCAGAAAAGTTTTCTACTGCACTCATTTGATCAGTAGAGGTGAACATGGGATCCTGTTCCAAGAGCAGCTGCCTGGCCCACCAACCACCTTCGGATGCTGATCAATGTGCGGTCAGAATACACCAACCCCCACGACTTCTTCTGGAGTGCAAGTACATACATGGAAATTTCAGAGGCTGGAGCAGGTGGGCATTGAGCTGTCTCTGGTTCCAGTGCTGGGAATGCATCAAGCACCTGAAGCTCCTGTACTGGAGATCCGAAGACCCCAGCTGTCGCTCAGGGAGGACTTATCTGCTAACAACGGTTCCCAGTACAGAGCCTGAAGTTGAGGATTGTGAACTGGGATCTGGAGTGATTTTTATTTTGGGGAAAGGTAGTTTGAGTGCAGCAGAATATTCAGAAGGCACTGAAACTACTTTTTGAAAAGAAAATAAATTACCCAAGCAAATGCTTATTGCTGGGAGACGAGAGTGATTGGAGGTGGAAGAGTAAGTGAGAACAGGGGAGAGGAATTGGTGAATAAAGTGATGGGGACTAAGGAGAGTGGAAGAGCTAGGGTGGGACACTAGGAAGTGGGACATAGAGGTGATAGGGGCTTAGGAGAATAGGGGCAGGGATCTGCATCAGCCCCACATTTCCCTCCTGTGTGTGCCTCAATCTGCCCTCTACAGCCCATCTCCAGCAGTTTCCCCCCCGCCACACACACCCTGCCTTCATGTGAGCCAGGATCTGGGGGTGGGGGCTTGCCTATATAGGGAGCGTTCAAGCACCTCTCCTTACTCCCCCTTATAAGCTGAGATCTGGAGGTCTCACAGGGGAGGTCTGAGTCCCACTCTGAGCTCCCCTGTGTGTGCCAGGCTCTGGGAGCTCCAGCCCATCTATGGCAATCTGATCCCCCTCACTGCCTCCCATCATGCGACCCAGGTTGTGGGGGCTTGCTTTGCTGGGGCAGGGTCTGAGTACCTCTCCCTTCCCCAGATCTGAGGAAGCCCCACTCCTCTGGGTGGGGAGCTTAGAACAGGCATGCTTCTAACAGGCACCAAGAACACACTGATGTGACAGGTGAGGAGCTGAGGATGGGTATGCTTGATGCAAATCAGAAACTCTCCAGCACTGGGGACGAAGGAAAGGAACACCCACTGACATGAATGGAGTGGAATTAACCCATGGAATTAACTTTCACATGGTATTAGTGAGGCCAGGATATTAGAGCAGATTATATAAGTAGGCATGAGGACTATAAACTCATGCTTTAGGCCATAAGCCAACCATAAACTAAGGGTTGCTAAGAAGAAAATTCCTCTTTAGACAAGTTATTCCATAGTTGTCCTGCAAGAGGCTGGCAGTGTTTGCCTGAAAAACTCTACCATCAGCAGGTGCTGGTGTTGGTACTGGTGGAAAAGGGGATGGTGGGTACTGTTGTTTCACTGAGGCAGGATACTGTAGCCCCTATGGACATAAGGGAGGTGTAGGGTTGCCAGGCATCCGGTTTTCGACCAGAACACCGGTTGTAAAGGGACCCTAGTAGGTCTGGTCACAACAAGCTGTTAAAAGTCCAGTTGGCAGCACAACAGGGCTAAGGCAGGCTCCCTGCCTCCCCTTGCTCCATGCGGCTCCCGGAAGTGGACGACATGTCTCTTTGGCCCCTACGCGCAGGGGCGGCCAGGGAAGCTCCACGTGCCACCCCTGCTCCAAGCACCAGCTTGGCTGCTCCCATTGGCCGGGAACCATGGCCAGTGGGAGCTGTGGGGGCAGGGCCTGCAGGTACAGGCACTGTGCAGAACTGCCTGGCCACACCTCCGCCTAGGGGCCACAGGGATATGCCAGCCACTTCCGGGGGCCACATAAGGTAAGCGCTGTCTGGAGCCCGCATCCAGAACCCCCTCCCGCACCCCAACCATCTGTCCCAGACCTGAGCCCCTGCCCGCACACAAACTCCCTCCCAGAGCCTTCACCCTGCACCCTGCACCCTCTCCTGCACCCCAAACCTCTCATCTCCAGCCCAGAGCCCCCTCCTGCACCCCTCACCTGTGGCCCCACCCCAGAGTCCACATCTCCAGCTGGAGCCCTCACCCCTGCACTCTAACCCCCCCGCCCCAGTGCATAGCCCCCTCCCACACTATGAACCCCTAATTTCTGGCCTCAACCCTGAGCCTGTACGCCCAGCCAGAGCCCTCATCCCCTCCTGTACCCCAACCCTGGCCCCAGCCTGAAGCCCCCTCCCACACTCCAAACCCTAAGCACCCCCCCCAGCTAAAGCCCCTTCGTGCACCCCACATTCCTCATCCCCAGCCCTACCCCAGAGCTCACACCCCCAGCTGGGCAGGGGCAGGGCCTCAGGGAAGGGAGGGGCAGGGATGGGGCAAGGGTGTATAATGAGTACAATGCTGTGTGCACACATGCATACGTATCCACACTGCCGCTTTTGTTACGTGACAAATCTCAAGGGCAGTATTCCAGGGGTCTGAGTGTCAACTGAGACACTCCAAGAACTGCCGTGCTGTCTGTTGTTGGTATTGTCCCCTGCCTTCACACATTTGCCAATGGCAGTTCTTGTTCATATTACCAGGGCTTAAATTCTCATTGAGTATTTCGAGGAGCCCTGTGGCTTGGGGCTGGCACTGGGGCTCAGGTCTTCTGCTCTACGGGAGGTGCCAGGGCTTCAGCCCCACATGTTTGAAAATATTTACCATAGCTCTGTTGTGGATATCTCTGGCTGAATTTAAGCCCTGCATGTTACCTTCCTGCCAAACTTGGTGGAAGACACGGAGCAACTGGACAATGATCTGGTTCTGCTTCTACTTCTTACTGCAGGACAAATGTTTACGCAGTGGAGTAGGGGATCAGCAAGACGCAGGAGGGAATCTAGGCAGAACTTTCTGATGTGTTGGAGATGGCTCACCATGAAAATGAATGACAATCCTTTTGGGTCCTGTGGAGCCTATCTGGTGAATGTTGGTATCGCCACAGTATACCAATAGAGTGGACAGTTGCTTCTGGTCCAAGAGAACCAGAATGGTGTGGTGGGATCATATTGTTCTGGAAAGCTGGGATGACCAGCAGTGGCTTCAGAATGACGAAACACACCTTCATGGAACTGTGTAATGACCCTGCACTACACCTTGTACCATACCACCAGAACTTGATTCAGGGAAGCCATATTGGGGTAGAAACAGATGGCTATTGCCCTGTGGAAGCTGGCAACATTAGACAGCTGTCGGTCAATTGCAAACCACTTCAGGGTTGGAAAGTCCCTCGTTGGGGTCATGGTTGTGTAGGTTTGCATGGCAATTAAAGCTGATCTATCCACAGGTGGTTGCCATTAGCAAAGTTCCAGAAATAATAGCTGGATTTAAGAAGATGAGTTTACCAAACTGGGACATTGATGGCACCCACATCCCAATATTTGCCCACCAAAAGGGATGAGTGAGTATGAGAACCAAAAAAGGTTACTATTCACTTGTTCTTCAAGGGTCAGTGATCCACACAGGCAGTTTCATTAATACCAAGGTGGGAAACACTGCAAAGGTTCATGACACCAGGCTGCTGAGGATATCTGGATTGTACTTTAAGAGGGGAGAAAGGACTTTATTCCCAAGAAATGATGTGTTTCTGTATGACAGGGGTCGGCAACCTCTGGTACGCAGCTCACCAGGGTAAGCACCCTGGCGGGCCGTACCAGTTTGTTTACCTGCCACCTCCCCAGGTTCGGCCGATCGTGGCTTCCACTGGCCGCGGTTCACTGCTCCGGGCCAACGGGGGTGGTGGAAAGTCTTGGCCAGCACATCCCTCGGCCTGCGCCACTTCCCACTGCCCCCATTGGCTCAGAGCGGTGCACCGTGGCCAGTGGGAGCTGCGATAGGCCGAACCTGCGGAAGCGGCAGGTAAACAAACTGGTACGGCCCGCCAGGGTGCTTACCCTGGTGAGCCGCATGCCAGAGGTTGCTGACCCCTGCTCTATGATATGTCTGTGCCAAGTTATTTTGGGGGACACCACATACCCACTCCTAACTTGTCTCATGAAACTATAGCCCATCAATAACCCTAAAAAAAGGAAATTCAATTAAAAATTCAGTAGCTGGAGAATGATCATAGATTTCAGCCTACCAAACGTGCAATCTTGTTGGTGCTGCCTACACACCCATCTGGATGCCAACGTGGCCAACACTATTTGCATAATCGTCACCTGCTATGCATTGCATAACGGTTGAGAGAATAACGAGAAGTGCTTCTGTCCAGAGCAGTCACAGGACATGTCTGGTTTACAAACTGCATACAGGAAGCCAGATCCCACCCACGTGCACACTGATCCTGGTTCCCAGGGGGCAAAGTAAATGAGCCATGTCATATATGCACACATCTTGACACAGCAAGGACACAAATGGTGATATCGCCCTGTGCCGAGGGACACCTTCACATCCTGTGCAACTGCTAGAAAAGCATGAGGAAACATTGGCACATAGTAGTGGGACTACATATCTTTGTGAGGGTTTCGGTCCCCTGTAATTGATAGTCATTAGCCATTCATTCCTATGACTATTCACCCATTACAGACAATTATAACAGGGTGCTTCCACTGGGTTAACAACTTTGGGATTGGCTTGGTGCTGTGGAAGGTGGGACTGAGTTGCAATGTGGACATTGTGCAGTGCTTTTATCTTAAGCATTCACACTGGTTTACCAACCTCTGTTCTCAGTAACACTCAGTCTCTCTTAAGAACCTTATCTATATTTGGTTTGAAAGGAGGGGAGGGTTCACCCTTTTTTTCCCCCACCATTCATTGTTGGTGCTGCTAACTTCACTTAGTAGCTATTATGGAGCACTAACCCCAAGGTTGTAACTGGTCGAGGTTTGGGGAGGCCAGGAGGGGCTGTTTAATGACTGGGTAGTGGCAGATGCCTGTATTGTTAGTTTCATTGTGTTTCATTGTTCTGTATATGAACCAAGCCATAAAGATGCTTATCTATCCATTTTGTGTGTTGTGAGTTCTGCTTTTAAAACTATCAGTGATTTCTCTAAGCACATAACAATGCACATTCCCCATCCCTCCCGTGAATCAGAGAGCCCAATTCCAAACCTGAAAAATCTTACATTCATCATACTTAGCAAGGAGGGTCCATGCACAAGTCAAGGAAATAATGACATTTATTAAAAGTAGTATATGAAACATGTAGTTGAAATATTTTTAAAAGGAGGAAAGCAACAAAATGTAATGGGATTGAAGCCACAAACAACGGTCAAATATTAATGTATTTGCATCTGTCTCCTTGCCCTCCCCCACCACCTAACAAAGGGGGAATGACTGTGGAAAACTGCTCTTGGGGACATTTTGTGTGTGTAGTCTGGGGGGCAGGCACTTGGTGGCTTCAGGGATTCCCACAGGCTCATCATTCCTCACTTAGATGCTCAGTGGGGTCCTGCTGTGAGGGGTTTGGGCTGCTGGCAGAGGGTGTGGTCCTGGGAGTTCTACAGGCTCCTTCCATCTCAGGGGGCTTGGGTCCTCTGCCTCAGCAGCACCCTGGGTGGCAGCTGGAGGAGGAGGTAGGGCTGGTTCACAGAGAGATGCTGTGGCCATGACAGCAAACAGACTCCGAAACTGTTCAGCTACTAGTTCTATGAGCATTAGGGACTGCTCCTGTTCCCTATGGGAATGGGCCTGTTCCCTAAGCACGCATCCTGTTCCAGGAACCAGTTCATCACTGTCTCTTCCTGCTGAAGAGCCTGATCCTTCCACGCCTACGGAACACAAACTGCTCCTGGTTCCTCCTGTTCATGCCAATGAGCAGGTCCTATGGTGGCCTTCTCTGTCTGCCTCTGTAGCACTGCTCCTGCCCTCCCAGCAGAATGGTTTTCCTCTCAGGAGTCAAAGCTACTGCCAATTCAAAGAAATTATATGTTGTTTTTCCTTTGGAAGAAACCAAGAAATCCCCCCATACAACATAAATTTCCTGTAGAACGCCACAATTTTGATAATTTTCAGCATTTCAGGAATGTGACTATTAGACTACCCTTGGTTCTCAGATAACTTTTGCAGCCCCCGAGGAAAGAGCAGAGGCTACTAATGGTAAGATACATGAGGTGGCAGTTCCATCAAGGGACTGTTACCAGTTTGCGATTTGAGGTGGCAGTTCCATCAAGATACATGGTAAGATACATGAGGTGGCAGTTCCATCAAGGGACTGTTACCAGTTTGCGATTTGAGGTGGCAGTTCCATCAAGGGACTGTTACCAGTTTGCGATTTCTTCTTTAAAGATTAGACAACATCTGGAGAACATAGCAGTTTTCAAGGTATCAGAATGGAAAAGAGAGCTGGCTTTCCAGTCCCGTGGAGAAGATCTGGCAATCTATGCCAGAAAGATATTTCTGCTACTGGTCACCTCGCTGCATATTTCTGAATGGAGGGCTTTGAACAGTTGTGAAGGTGGACTAAGCACATTTGCGCTGTCGTTGAACCACAAGAACCCGCTGGAGTTTCTGCTACACCAAAAATTTGCTGAAATATCCTTACAGGATTGGGAGGCAGTTTGATGATAAATTGACTACTGTGACAGACCCAGGTCAGTGGGGTACAGGAGTCTGGTAGAGGGCAAATATACTGGTCACTGGATGAGTAGTTTTCTGTTCCCTGAGTGACCAGAGCAGGGGCTGCACTGGAGTAATCAGGAACCTGCTAGAACCAATTAAGGCAGACAGCCTGATTAGAACACCTGCAGCCAATCAAGGCAGGCTAATCAGGGCACCTGGGTTTAAAAAGGAGCTCACTCCAGTCGGGGGGAGGGAGGGAGCCAAAAGAGACGAAGTGTGTGTATGAGGAGCTGGGAGCAAGAGGTACAAGGAGCTGAGAGTGAGAGGGTGTGCTGCTGGAAGACTAAGGAGTACAAGTGTTATCAGACACCAGGAAGAAGGTCCTGTGGTGAGGATAAAGAAGGTGTTTGGAGGAGGCCATGGGGAAGCAGCCCAGGGAGTTGTAGCTGTCACGCAGCTGTTACAGGAGGCACTATAGACAGCTGCAATCCACAGGGCCCTGGGCTGGAACCCGGAGCAGAGGGTGGGCCCAGGTTCCCCCCAAACCTCCCAAATCCTGATCAGACACAGGAGGAGTTGACCCAGACTGTGAGGAAGATCACTGAGGTGAACAAATCTGCCAATAAGCGCAGGACCCACCAAGGTAGAGGAGGAACTTTGTCACACTACATTCTCGCCTAGCATCCAGAGTTTCCACGCAATTTTACCAGCATTGTGCTGCTGGAGGTGTTGTCTTCTCCAATGAAATGTAAAACCAACATCTTGATTACTTGTGACTTAAAAATCCCATGCCAATTTTTCCAAGTAGTAATAGGGTTATTCCCAGGGTTTTTGCCTGAATCCAATTCAAGCAATTATATTCTACTTACCTCAACATTTCCCTTTATGGTCAGTTGGTTATGGTATTATTCGTGTTCTCTCCTGAAGTATTGCATACTGCTTCTCTATACTATTTAAAAGTCTCTTGCCTTCTCTTCTGAGGTGGCTGCATTTCAGTGATGGATGATATGATATCTTGCATATCGTAGTTTCTAAAGTTTAGAATGTACTTCAGGATCTTTGCAGGAAAGATACTAAACAAGCATCAGTCATTTTTATTCCTAAGTGCTTCATCTCTGAAATGTCACAAGCTTCTGCAAATTCCACTTTTGAAACACTAATCAGACAAGTATGACTTTCAAAAGTGCCACTTTCAGAAATGAAAAAAACTTGGTCATCAAATATTTCTCACTGTAAGTACTTTAAAACATTTTCAAAACTAGGTTCCTACAGTCAGGATCCTAAATCCATAGTTATACTCCTGAATAAATCCATAGTTATACTCCTGTATAAAAATGGCCTAGTTTTCAAATGTTCTATGTACTTGCACCTTCCACCAGATGTATTTCACTGGTGAGGGAAGTGATACTGTTACAAATAGTTTATAATATCTGGGCTCATCGAGTTTGGAACAGAGCACTGAAGCAATATCACAACATGACAACAAACGTTCTCATCAGTCTGTGGGGGAGTGAGGAAGGATAAAGAAGAGTATCAGTCTAGCAGCCAGCCTTTCATGTTGGAATAGATGGGGAATTCGCCTCTTTCTCCTCCTCTCCTGGCTGTAACTTGGAAGTGGTTCCACTCTTAGGCTACGTCTACACTACAGAATAATTCCGAATTACATTAAACCGGTTTTATAAAACAGATATTATAAATTCGATTTCACGCGGCCACACTAGGCACAGTAATTCGGTGCTGTGCGTCCATGGTCTGAGGCTAGCGTTGATTTCTGGAGCGTTGCATTGTGGGTAGCTATTCCATAGCTAT
>NC_133769.1:199089557-199130633 GCF_003597395.2 Chelonoidis abingdonii
CCCGATACTCCAGCGCTAGACGGCACCATCATTTTGCTTTTTTGATGATAGCAGAGATGCGTTACCAGTTGTTCTGTACCGTCTACTGCGGAGTAAATGGCAATGAGATGATGGTTATCTCTCCCCCTCCTGTACTGTCTACTGCTTATTCATGAGTCGCAACTGGTTGAGATCGGCCGGCCCGGGGCGCAAACAAACTGGGAATGACTCCCCGAGTCAATCCCTCCTCTTATGGTTTCTAAATAGAGCAGTCCTGGCCGTAGAATATGGGCAATTAGAGGACCAGTGTATCAGAGAGCACAGCTGCTCTGTGCAGTATTCACAGGGGTGCCCCTGCAAACAACCTCACCCGTGCATTCCCTCCTTCCCCCAACCTTCCTGGGCTACCCGTGGCAGTGGTCCGCCCATTTGGTCATGAAGTTATAAAGAATGCAGGGAATAAGAACACTGAGTTTTTTAGTGACATTAAAATGAGAGGGAGGCAGCCTCCCAGTGCTATGACAGTCCAGGCAGACATAATCGGTGCAGGGGAGGAGCCGCATGCTCTGCTATGGAAGTCCAGCAGTACAGATCTTTTCTTTACACAGGAAAGGCGCAGGGGCTGATGAAGCTCAGCCCCAGTTGCTATGATGATGATGGTTACCAGCTGTTCTGTACCTCTATGGGATCATTCCTATTTTTACTAGGCACCCCGGCCAGCCTCACCTGAGGCCAGCCAGGAGCACTCCCGGGCTTTATGGTGACGATGGATATCAGTCTATTTTGACCATTTTGCCACCTGGGAGGGAGAGAAGAGCCGGATACTGCTCTTCACTGCTTGCAGCATCGCGTCTACCAGCAGCATTCAGTAGACAGTCGGGTGAATTGAAGAAGTCAAAAGAAAACTATTTATTTCCCTTCTTTCATGTGGGGGGGGTGGGGATGAAATTACGACGCTATTCCCTGAACCACGCGGACAATGTGTTTTGACCTGCAGTCATGGGAGCTCAAGGCAGAATGCAAATACTTTTCGGAGGACGCTGTGACTTGTGGGATAGCTGGATCCTCACTACCCTTCGCCACCGCTCCCTCCATGAGCGTCCATTTGGATCTCGGCTTCCCATTACGTTGTCACGCAGCACTGTGTAGCCTGGAGATTTTTTTTTCAAACGATTTTGGCATTTCGTCTTCTGTTTTAACGGAGCTCTGATAGAACAGATTTGTCTCCCCATACAGCGATCAGATCCACTATCTCCCGTACGGTCCATGCTGGAGCTCTTTTTGGATGTTGGGGGACTCGCATCGCACCCGTGTCTGATCAGAGCTCCATTGCTGGGCAACAGGAAATATAATTCAAAAGTTCGCGGGGCTTTTCCTGTTTACCTGCCCACTGCGTCCAAGTTCAGATTCCTGTCCAGAGCGGTCAGTGGTGCACTGTGGGATACCTCCCGGAGGCCAATAATGTCGATTTCCGTCCACACTAACAGTATTCTGAAGTAATACTATCGATTTTAGCGTTACGCCTCTCGTTTTGTAGGATTACAGAAATCAATTTAAAGAGCCCTTTAAATCGATTTAAAGAGCACCGTACTGTGGACGGGTACAGCATTAAATCGATTTAACGCTGTTAAAATCAATTTAACGGCGTAGTGTGGACCAGGCCTTACATGCTGAGATAATCCCAGTGGTTTTTTCATCCCATCCACAGGGAGGAAAATCTCTGCTATGTCAACACAGCTGGTCTGTTTGCTCAGATTTCCAGTCAATTGATTTGTCAAATCCAACTAGCGGAGTGGAGCGCCACTCAAATGTGCACAATTTCTGAGACCCTCATGAAGACCTGTAAAGGGCCACAGGCAGCTAAAGTGTCGTGGATTAAGTATCAGTAGATTAGATGAATTGCTCTAAGCTCCAACAAGGATGGGCCATAGAGCTTATTCAGTGCAAACAGGTGAGCTATGGTTTCTGTAAAAAAAAAAAATTAATCTCAATAAAGCCAAGTTTAATAACATGGCAAAGATACCATTCAAATAGGAATATTATTAACTTTCAATAATTTCTAGAAATTGAAATAGAATCTGTTTTGGCAAAAACATTAGTCTTCTATCAAGAAAAACATTTTATGCAGTTATGTAAGCAATAAAAATAAATGTTTTATAAAATTTATCCTGAAGGACTTAGAAAGTATTAAAAAAAATAATAATTAAAAAGAGTTCTTGACATGTACAGCAGCCAAAAATAACATCTAGTACAGCTGAAGATGGTGAGGTCATTTCTTGTATTCCACTCCAAACACTGACCACCTGCAGAGATGCAAAAATATTCAAAAGTATCTGTTTACCAAATATAGACAGACTGAAAAATTCTCAGTCTCTTACATGATTTTATTTTGACATAGTAATGGAATTCAATACACATTTAATGTGCATTACAGGTAGTTCCTATAGTGCAAAATTTCTCCATGCATTTATGAATCTGATACTGTTTCCCCCTGAACAAGAGTGCCCTGATACCAGTCTTCAGTATTCTTTTCCAGCTAATCTAAATGGTAACATTGGCATCGCCACTTTAAGTCAAAGCTTTGCTCTTACAAAAAGAGATACCGTGTCTCTGCTCTACCACAAACAATCAGACAAACATAAAATGAACTTTATTCTTAGATAATATTTGATGGAGATGCAGCAAATGTCTAATTTTAGCATTGTACTGAATATCAGATAATGTAATTGTCATAAACAGATAGTTAAGGGTTAATGTCTCTTTTACCTGTAAAGGGTTAAGAAGCTCAGTAAACCTGGCTGACACCTNAAGGGATTGGGTCTGGACTTACCAGGGATTGGTGGGGGAAAAAAAGGAGGGATGGTTAATTCCTCCTTGTTTTAAGATCCAAGGGGTTTGGATCTGTGTTCACCAGGGAATTGGTAAAGCCTCTCAAGGCAACCCAGGGAAGGGAAAGTTTGGGGGGGACAGGGAGTGCTCCAGACACTGAATTTCTGGCTGGTGGCAGTGTTACCAGATCTAAGCTAGTAATTAAGCTTAGAAGTGTTCATGCAGGTCCCCAAATTTGTACTCTAAAGTTCAAAGTGGGGGAAAAAACCTTGACAGTAATGTTTATCCAAAACTGAAACAGAGGCCAATAGTGGATATCACAATAAATATAATAGTCACATATTTTAAATGAGTCATGACCCAAAAGTTATTATTTCATAAATTGCCCAACAAAACTAATCTAATCTTCTTTAGGTATAGAAGGAGTCCTCTATATCACAGGGTGAGTGGCTGATTAGCTACTGGAAACACTTATATGAAATTATTGGTTGGTTCTAAACCCACAAGAAGGATACAACAGATATACAATTTTACACTTGTATTTTCCATCTGAGGATCTCAGTGTACTTTATAAACATGAATTAAACCTCAAAACACAGACTGAGGGTAAGTAATAGTATACCCATTTTAAAGATGAGTTAAGTGACTTGTCCTAGGGTTCCACAATATTAAGGGTCAGAACCAGAAACACAACCTGTGAGTGAAGACCCAAAGGTCCCTCCTTTAATCTTTTTAGATATTAAAGTCAACAGAGGTACAACTAGTGATGAATCTTGCCCAGTGAAAACTGTCATTTATTGTTTGATGCAAACTACCTTACTTTGAAAATAATTTGAAAGATAAGATATTTTATGCAGCAAAAGGAAACTAAGCATTTTTGCATTCTATACAATTTCTTCTCACATTGGTTGATAGTTTAACTCCACCTATGGTCAATGGGAAGCTTGTCAGCATTGATACTTTCAAACAGCACAATAAGAAATAAAAACTAAAATCCTGAAGTCACCTCCCTTTTCATATTTAGTCCTATTCATTACCTTTTCAGCTCATGTGTATCACCTTTTTCCTCTCTTTAATCTAGGGTTTTATATCACTATCTTCCAGGTAGCCAAGCACCTTACAAAATTAAATACAAATATTTCAGAGGTACTAGAGTTCTTTTACTTTCTCCTTACCATTACTGATCAGATTTTCAAATGAACCATCTGACCTGAAATAATTTTTTTTTTTCAGTACGGAGAATGAACTGAAAAATTAGTTGTTTGCTCTACTGGAGCCCGAAATACTATATTCTCTGATTTTTTAACTTGAAGTTTCCCCTCAGTCCTGCACAGACTCATTCCCTTTAAGACTGGATTCCACTGACTGGAGGCTAGGGCTGCTGTCATCAGACAATGGTAAAAAATAAAACAACAATAAAAAAAACACAAAGTCATTTTCTTCTAACACTGAACAAAGAACTTTATTACTTTAATAAAGGTAACAATAGTCACCCTAAATCTACTATTTTCTCTGCAGAGTTGCTGCCTAGAACCTTCCTCAGCCCCTCTCTTGCCAGGCTTCCCTTCTTGCTATTTTTAAGTTTCCTTAATGCTGGAGATGGTTGTTGTCTGAGAACAGGTGCAGCATTAAAGTATGGAAGAAGTAAAGAGCATGCAACCAGCTGGTGCCACTTTTGTGATCAACTCTTGGGGATGGATAGGGAAAAAGGTGAGAACTGCTGGGTATGTTTAGATTGACTCATCCTCAAATACCCATCCAAGACCCAATTATTTAAATTCAAATGTATTTGGCCGAACCTGAATATAAGAATTTAAGCTGAATACTCGTTGGCAGTAAAAATCTGGTACAATTCTAATATCATGGTTGTAATTTTCCTAACTCCATATTCTATTGTTTTGAAATATTTATTAGTACAGACACCAGAAGCAACATTCCACATCTCTAATCACCTTCTGAAAGCAAAGCTGACATTTTCCATAAACTGGAGATCATTTTGCTGCCCAGTCTCACAGCACAGGCAATGTCCAAAAAGCATGAAAAAACATTCCTTTGTGAAAGAGCTGGACAAAGCTCAAATTGGCTAGCAGGATCCACTGCTGGATCTTAAGATTTCCTGGCTACCTAAATGCGAGATATAGCACTGGAACTGGTCTGCAATTTTGGCAGCATCTGGATTTGTTTAAAATATTGCTGTATTACACACAGGGGTGTACTCTGTGTATTGGTTTAATGTATTTCTATAACTCAGTGGTTTCTGTATAAATAATATATGCTAATGTAAATCTCACTGATTCACACACACAGTATAAAGATGTTCAAATTCAGGCACTGGTTTGCACATAAATTGTGGTGTTTATGTGAGGGGAAAAGCCAGGCTACAAAGCAATTTATTTTGATGCACATTGATTAGTGATTGAATGATCTGTCTCACACCCAGGAAGGTATGGTGTGGTCCTAGTGCTGGAAATACCAAGGCAGAACTAAAGGCCCATGAGTCTGTGACTGGATGGAGGAACAATTTCAAAGAAGCATGAGTTAGTTTTATGGAGATACAAGAAACAATGTCAGAGAGACAAGAAGATCAGAGGGCCTAGAATCAGTTGAAGACCAAGAAAAGCAGGACAAACTTCCCTGACAGGAATGTGTCAGGAACACAACTGATCCAAGAATTTTAAATGGCAAGGGAGAACAATAAAGACAGGAAGTAATGACAGGATCTTCAGAGGTTCCATTAAGAAATCTTCATCCTGAATTCTTGGGTACCAAGAACTTGCTCTGACACTAAAAAATTTTAACAAAATCTAATTCTGTTTTTGACAGGGGAGGATTGAGACATAAGGAATCAAAAGTCATGTCTCCTACAATGCAATAGAATATTGTGTTCTAATCTACTTGATTTTTCTTTTAATTGCTTTCATTCCTGAGCAGGTCCCCCAAAACAACTGAGCATAGGAACTATATAACTTACCTACTTTGGGACAGGGTGCCATATGCCAGTAAGGTCATCACCATCCTGAGTTAGGATTAAATCCAAATGGGCTTTTGGTGTTTTCCCTTTTTTATTTTTTTAAATTGCCAGTTCATTTATGCTCAGCATAGGCAGAAAAGCTGCAACTGCATCTAGAACCTTGACTGTGTGTGGTATAAAATGGTACAACAATTACCACTGGTGTGACATGCTAGACAGGAAAGTCTTTGCCTGAACTGGTAGAGGTAGTAGGCCATGTTTAGTTTTAATACTGTAACATTTCAAGCAAATATTATTATTCTTGTAACAGGGCAGGCTTTGGACACTTTCTGTTTGTTAGCACCTCTATGAGTTTTGTTTATATTTTACCTCCACCAACACGATCCCATGTAGCAATTCTATCTACAGCTTTCCCTAGTGCTCAACCCTTTGTCCAGGGAGATAGAGAGCTCTCACCACCCTGAGATCTGACTTCTTCTCGGATCTGCTAGGGCTTGCGAATTTTTCACACTCCTAAGCAATGTAGTTATGTCAATCTAATTTTCTAGTGCATACCAAGCCTTAACCTTTCCCCGTTGCACTTCCAGTGCTTTTTAACTACCCTCTCAGCTAACCAATAATTAGCTCCTCCACCCCAGTCTGATTAGGTAATTAACTATTCCACTTCTCCATCAGGAAGGGCACTAAGGAACACTTAAGAGTTCAGAGTGCCAAGCCAGCTACTGGCTCTCAGCACGCTGTCAAATCTCTTAAATAGATCTGAAGTCAGAACAATATACCTTGCACAGCTTCTTTCATAGCAACACAGGTAAGACCTAGCAGAGCAGCCCATCGTGTCCCTACTAATTCAGGAGTGTTCTGCAGCTGCCACTTTTGTGATCAATGCTTGGGAAGGAGATGTCTAGGAAACAGGTGTACATATTGCATCCCAATAATCCCCTACAGAGTCACGGAGTTCAGATTTTATATCTGTCCATCCAATGATCTGGAGGATGGTGTGGACTGCACTCACAGCAAGTTTGCAGATGACACTAAACTGGGAGGAGTGGTAGATACGCTACAGGGTAGGGATAGGATACAGAAAGACCTAGACAAATTAGAGGTTTGGGCCAAAAGAAATCTGATGAGGTTCAACAAGGACAAGTGCAGAGTCCTGCACTTAGCACAGAAGAATCCCATGTACTGCTACAAACTAGGGACCGAATGGCTAAGCAGTAGTTTGCAGAAAAGGATCTAGGGATTACAGTGGACGAGAAGGTGGATATGAGTCAACAGTGTGCCCTTGATGCCAAGAAGGCTAATGGCATTTTGGGCTATAGAAGTAGGGACATTGCCAGCAGATCAAGAGATGTGATCATTCCCCTCTATTCGACATTGGTGAGGCCTCATCTGGAGTACTGTGTCCAGTTTGGGCCCCACACTACAAGAAGGATATAGAAAAATTGGAAAGAGTCCAGCGGAGGGCAACAAAAATAATTAGGGGAGCACATGATTTGTGACGCGAGGCTGAGGGAACTGGGATTGTTCAGTCTGCAAAAGATGGAGGGGGAGTTTGACAGCTGCTTTCAGCTACCTGAAAAGGGGTTCCAAAGAGGATGGATCTAGCCCAGAGGTCAGCAACCTTTCAGAAATGCTGTGCCAAGTCTTCATTTATTCACTCTAATTTAAGGTTTCGCATGCAAGTAATACATTTTAACGTTTTTAGAAGAGCTCTTTCCGTAAGTCTATAATATATAACTAAGCTATTGTTGTACGTAAAGTAAATAAGGTTTTTTTAAATGTTTAAGAAGCTTTATTTAACATTAAATTAAAATGCAGAGTCCCCCAGACCAAGAAGATCACAGGACCCGGGCAGTGTGAGCACCACTGAAAATCAGCTCGTGTGCAGCCTTCAGCACATGTGCCATAGGTTGCCTACCCTTGACCTAGACTGTTCTCAGTGGTAGCAGATGACAGTACAAGGAGTAATGGTCTCAAGTTGCAGTGGGGAAGGTTTAGGTTGAATATTAGGAAAAACATTTTCACTACGAGGATGATGAAGCACTGGAATGGGTTATCTTGGGAGGTGGTGGACTCTCCTTCCTTAGAGGTTTTTAAGGTCAGGCTTGACAAAGCCCTGGCTGGGATGATTTAGTTGGGGATTCGTCCTGCTTTGAGCAGGAGTCGGACTAGATGACCTCCTGAGGTCCCTTCCAACCCCGCTATTCTGTGAGAGGTGAGTGGCACAGGCGATGGGCGGGCGCAGCAGTTTTCAGAGATGGGTGGGCCGAGCAGGGGAGAGGCAGCTGGAGAAGACTCTGCCCCGACATTCAGCATCTCTGCTCTTACAGCCAGTGACCCCCCCGGTCTGTGGGGCAGGTCCCAGTGTAACGCGCCGCCCGCGAGCCTGGCGGCAGGTCCCTGCTGCCACTGACCCGAGCGTTCCAACAGAGCACGGCGCGACCCATTGCTCTGCGCTCACCCCTAAAGAACCTCAGTCAACCGCCGATTCGCCGGATCCTGGAGCCCGAGAGGCGGGGTCGAGGCTGATCCTCGCGACAGTAGCGGCGGCAGCTACGCGAGTGCGCAGCAGTCGGCGTGGGCGTGTGTCCCTCCCCCTGCCGACAGCGTGAGTCGCTGGGGATCCGCACATGCGCACACTCTCGCGGACGGAAGGGGGCGGTCCTGCACCATGATCCCCACCCCGCGGCACCCGCACGTGGGCGCGCACGGGCCCTTCAGCGAGGTGTACGCGCCGGCCGAGGACACCTACCTGCTGCTGGACGCGCTGGAGCAGGACGCGGCCCAGCTCAGCGATGCGGGGTGCGAGCTGGGGGGGCGGGGAGGCACCAGCGAGTCAGCAGCCAATGGGAGCAGCCGCTGGGGGGGGGGAGGAGCACTTGGGGGGGGCAGCCCAGGAGGGTCCCAGCGGCTGTGGTGCCGCCGGGCGCTGCCCTGCTGCGGCAGAATCGTGTAGCGAACAGTGGCCGGCTGGTGCTGAGTTTGGTTTAGCCACAGCGAGGTTTGCTGCAGTGGGCGGGAAAGAGGCTCGGATTGCCCTGGTTAGGGTGACCCGCCTTTCACAATGCAAATCGGGGACACGCGTAGGAGCCCTGAGACCCCACCCCCTGCCATGCCAGAGCCCAGTGCTGGTAAGAGCCATCCAGGGAGCCTGGGCTGGCGTGGGGAGTTCTGGCCCCTCCACCTGTCCTTGGTGGGGGCTGGGGTACCCAAGAGCAGTTCTTGGCCTCTGTCCCTGCCCCCGCCCCCCCATGGTGCACTACCAAGGGCAGGTGGAGGCTCCAGGATAACTCTCACTACAGCCTGGCCAGCTCTGGCTTCTGGTCTCGGGCGGGGCCTCAGGGGAGAGAGGGACAGCACGGGGTGGGGCGTTGTGAGTGTGGGGACTACTTGAGAGACCCTCCTCTTACGCACACTCACACTCTCTATCGCGCTCTCTTTCTGGAAAGAGGCTGGTGCTGCCCCTGAGCTTTGGGCAGGCATAGAGTGATGCTACAGGGAATCCAAGATAAATGTTGTCCTGGAGTAATTTAACCTGGCACTGGGACTTGAAATTTACATTTGGGTACTGTCCTGCTCAATTAGGGATGGGTGATCACCCTACTCAGAGTTCCAAATAGTTTCAGTAAATAATGTAAACATCTGCTGGGTTTCAAATTACTGTGGTAATTTAGTCTTTGGCGTGATTGTCAGTTTTTCCAGGAATGGTGTTTCACAAACAACATTAAATCAGTTTTACTCTGTGAGGAGTGGAATGTTTTTAATCTGTTGAAATACAGAATAAGCTAGAACTTGGTTCTGTGTTGCTCCTTTTCATACTCAAAATATCTCAAAGTGCATTGCAAATATAATTGAAGTTGAATGGGATCCATGCAATGAAATAATCTTGTTGGTTATCTTGAAATTTCTATTTATACATGTCCAGAGCCAGCTCAAACAAATGTGGACCCTTTAGAATAGTCACTGGGATATATCTACACTGCAGTTGGGAGTGAGCCTCTGGACTCAGGCTAGTGGAACTTGAGCTAGTCCGCTAAAGATAACATGGACATTGCACCCCGGGCAGCAGCTTTTGCTCTCAAGTCCACCTGATCCCCTAGATCTGAGCTTGAGTGGCTAGCCTGAGTCTCCACGGGAACCACAACATCCACACTGCTGTTTTTAGAGTGCTCACTTGAGCCCTGCTAGTGCAAGTTTGTCACCAAATGCATTGTGTAGACATATCCTTGGGATCCCAGTTTCAGTGTGACCTGCTCCAAACTCTTATGCCATGGCTGCTTGGTGAAGGAGGTGGAGATGTGTCTAGAACTGCTGATTTTGTGTTATCGATGGATGCTTCCAGTTAACACAGGGAAGGAAACCTACAATGTGGCCCAGCGGGCTCTGATGAGTAGGAAATATTTTGATTCCCCAAGGGACACAAGTTATCACCGGAGAGCTGTCAGTCAGCACATCGCAGATCATATGGCACACCACTCAACTTGATCTTGAGGGCACTATGACCAGTGAAATTCATTATTAGTGGGGTCTCCAGTGGCTGCAGGTTTGACAGCATTGCCTGATCCAGGCCTGCATGTGTCCATCCTAGATACTCTTGTGAAGTAGGTATTTTAATCACTTTGTACTAATTATTTTTATTTAAATTTAGAGTTGAGATCTCCCTTGAAGTAGGAGCTGGATCAGGTGTGGTTTCAGCATTTCTGGCTTCCATTGTTGGACCCAGTGCATTGTACATGTGAGTATTATAATACCATTTTTTTAGATTGTTGCAGCTAATAATATAAGAATACGTTGCTCTTACAATATGTAGTGCTTTTCATTTCAAAATATTTTACAGTCACCAACTATGTAGAGAAATATTATCTCCATTTTACAAATGAATTTCTAAAGACATTTAGATTCTTATCCCTCATTGATTTCAGTGAGAGGTTAGACACCTAAATAGCTTAGAAAACCTGGCCCTAAATTACTTGCTCAAGACCACCTATTGGTTTGGTAGTAGAGCAAGACTAGAGTTCTGAAATTTCTTCTTCCCAGCTTGAGCTCAATCGGTAGTCATGCTGTCTCTACCATGTTTACTCAGAACTTGATCCTGCAAACACTTGTCTAACTCTACTCATGTGAGTTGTTCTGTTGAGCTGAGTGGGAATACTCACATATGTAATATTAAGCAAATGCACAAGAGTTTGCAGAGCTGGGCCTCTCTGAGAACCTATTATGCAGTGCCATAGTTGGAAAGCCAGTCTCATTATAAACGCTTGTTTTCACAGACAAAATCATTTTAGGCTGAATTTCTAATGTCTGTTCTGAGCCCAAATTTTGTTTGAAAGTCTGGTAAAATTCTTTTGGCCTTTTGTGCGTTATCTGAGCACAAAATGTAGAAAACTTTGATATTATAGTATGTTGCATTGCTTGAGAAATAGTATGTGATAATTTAATTCAAGACAATTGTAATGCATCCACAGATGAGGACGAAGTTATAGTTATGTCTGAGCATGCAACCTTAAGTTTAGCATTTCCTTAACTTTTGAGTACTTAGGCAGCCTTAAACTTTTCTTAGCATAGTGTTATTGTATGAAATTTCATACGTTATAGTCACAGTATGAGTAACAAGAATTGTATATTCTTTTCAAAGTTTGGATGATGATTCAGTAAGGCTATGTCTACACTGCAAGATAGGGGTGAAAACAGTGGGTATGTATTCAGCATAGCCCAGTCGTACCTCTGCTGCTGCTACTGCAGTTATGCTGCTATTTATACTTGTTCTAACTGGATGAGAGCTAGCGTGAGTATGTGTGTTTGAGCAGGGGAATCACATTCATTAACACACGAGGCTTGACGTCACATCACATAATAGCATTCACATTCGTACGTTCATTTTTTAATTATATCTTGTAATGTTGATGTGATATTAATGTTTTGCTTTCAGATGTACAGATATCAACCCTATAGCAGCTTCTTGTACCTTGGAGACAGCTGTACTTAACAAAGTTCACATTCACCCAGTAATTACTGACTTGGTAAGATACAAGTGCCTATAACTGGGCCTTCTGATAGTTTTGCAATTCTTACAATGTACAGTGGAAGGTTTGCCTGTAACCATTCAAGTACTGTCCCTTCATGCTGAAAGAAAGACAAGGGGCAATGGATGTGTTTTAATTAGGCCACAGTTTTATTCAGTTAACATATCCAGGATTACCCAACAATAAATTGTACAGCAGGTCATCATTATTTCCTTAACTGTTTCCACCTACTCGAGACGGCTGCTGGCAGCCCTCCGCCTTTCTCAACCTGGTCCTAGCCAGCCTGTTGCTGGGATCTCATTACCCTCCCCTCGTATGAGGGTTTAAGGGGGTTGGAAAACAGGGAAGGGATTGGCTCCCCGCTGTACCTCATGTTAGGAGCCCCAGCATTCCTCCCCCAGCTACCTGAAGGGATGCTTTCCTCTAAATCCACTTCCAAATCCATTTAATCTGAGAACCGTATTCCCTCTGTAACGAGCACTGGACACATTTGTTACTAAGTGGTGACATTTTGATTTAACTTCCTCGCCTACCCCATTGGGTCCCTTATCTGCTGTGGAGAAGATGGAAAAAACCTACCCCACCTCGTCCAATCTGGTGGTGAGGAGAAAATTCCTTTCGAGCTCCAGAAGAAGAAGTTGAGTAGCGTCATGCTCACAGCAGATCATGAAGAAACCAAGTCCTACTTGGATCCCATCACTGGGAGAGTGGGTGTTGCCAGCCTGATTGCCGTAAGAGTGTGTTTCTCTGGAACTGTGCAGGGTATAGTTACCCCCAGCACATGAAAGGACAGTGTCCCCCTTCGAACCTGGTCCAGCAACTTCCTGTTCCCTGCTCTGTCCTGTTAAATTTTCCCTTCCTCCCCACCCTGCCACCCTGTTGCAAAGGGGGCTCAAATAGGGGCAACAACCCTTCCAGCCAGCCAGCCAAAGAACCCAGCGCACTCGGGGGCAATTTACGGCCATATGTTAGTAAGGCACAACAATTTTTTATGCCACAATATATAACTATTTATTTTATTAAATTTGTAAAGTACTCTGGTGGATGGCAGTAGCTTAGACACCGTTGCAAGCTTACAGAAAACTAAGTAAAAACTGATCACAGCGCCCATTGTTCCCTCAAAAACTCATGCAAAAAAAAACCCAAATAGAAAGGGTATGTCTACACTACAGGATTATTCCGATTTTACATAAACCGGTTTTGTAAAACAGATTGTATAAAGTCGAGTGTACGCGGCCACACAAAGCACAGTAATTTGGTGATGTGCGTCCATGTACCGAGGCTAGCGTCGATTTCTGGAGCATTGCACTGTGGGTAGCTATCCCATCGTTCCTGCAGATCTACCCCTGACCAGGATTCTGAGGTTGAGTCCAATGATGATGAGGTAAAAACAGTAATGTTGCGTGTAATGTCAATATTTGATTTTCCTCCCGAGAAAGCAGGACAACGTCAACATATCATTTTGCCCTTTTCCTGGATTGCCTCTGGCAGACTGCCATACATGAGGATGAACCATGGAGCCTGTTTTGCCTTTGTCACTGTCACCGTATGTGTACTAGATGCCGTGACAGAGCGGTGTGCAGTGCCACACAGCAGCATTCATTTGCCTTTGCAAGGTAGCAGAGATGTGTTTACCAGTCGGTTCTGTACCGTCTGCTGTGCGGTTGTAAATGGGTGATGAGATGACGGATTCAGTCATTCTGTAACCGTCTGCTGCTGTCATGGGTGCTCCTGGCTGGCCTCGCTGAGGTCAGCTGGGCGGATCAAGACAAAATGGATTGACTCCCCGGGTCATTCCTCTCCTTTATGTTTTATCTATAAAATAGTCTGTCCTCCTAAAATATGGGCAAGTGTACTAGAGATGCCAGTGCATCAGAGAACCAGAAAGCACAGCCGCTCCATGTCAGATCTCGCAGAAATGATGAGACTGCATGCCATTGAAGGTGCCTCCTGCAACAACCCCACCGTGTTCCTTCTCCCCCAACTCTCCTGGGCTACCGTTGCATGTCCCCCCCATTTCTGTGATGAAGTAATAAGAAATGCAGGAATAAGAAACACATGAGTTTTTAGTGAGAAAATGAGGGCGAGGCAGCCTCCAGCTGCTTGAGTAGTCAGGCAGATATTAAATGGTGTGGGGGGAAAGAGCCCAGCATCCGCTGCTTGATAGTCCAGGCAGTACCGATTTTCTTTAGACATGAGGGGGGGGCGCGGCTCATGGACTCAGCCCCAGTTGCTATGAGGATGAGGTTACCAGCCGTTCTGTACATCTGCCGGAATAACTGGGAGTCTTCCTATTTTTCACCCAGGCACCCCTGGCCGACTCACCTAGGGCCAGCCAGGAGCACTCACGGGGCTCGTGTGGAATGACGGAGGGGAACGGCTTATTTAGGTCTCCCTTTTTTGTACTGTACTGTCTGCCACTGGGGAGGGGGGAGGATGCTGCTGTTCAGTCCGCAGCACCGCATCTACAGCAGCATGCAGTAGACATAGGGTGACATTGAAAAGTCAAGAAATGTATTTTTCCCTTTCTTTCACGTGTATACTGCCGGGACTGTGGGATAGCTGGAGTCCTCAGTCCCCCCTCCTTTCCTCCATGAGTGTCCATTTGATTCTTTGGCTTTCTGTTACGCTTGTCACACAGCACTGTGCTGTGAACTCTGTATCATAGCCTGGAGATTTTTTTCAAATGCTTTGGCATTTCGTCTTCTGTAACGGAGCTCTGATAGAATGGATTTGTCTCCTCATACAGCGATCAGATCCAGTATCTCCCGTACGGTCCATGCTGCAGCTGTTTTTGGATTTGGGACTCATCGCCACCCGTGCTGATCAGCGCTCCACGCTGGGCACACAGGAAATGAAATTCAAAAGTTCGTGGGGCTTTTCCTGTCTACCTGGCCAGTGCATCCGAGTTCAGATCGCTTTCCAGAGCGGTCACAGTGGTGCACTGTGGAATACCAATACCATCGATTTGCGGCCACACGAACCCTAATCCGACATGGCAATACCGATTTCAACGCTACCCCTCTCGTCCGGGAGGAGTACAGAAACCGGTTTAAAGACCCCTTTATATCTATATTAAGGGCTTTGTGTGGATGGGTGCAGGGTTAAATCGGTTTAACGCGGCTAAATTCGGTTTAAACGCGTAGTGTAGACCGGGCCAAAATCTGATGAGAAGAGAGGGACGAAACAGCTGATAAGGGACCAGACTGAATCTGAAAAGAAAATATACTTCAAATGAGACTCTAAATCAGTACAAATATAGAGCAAATACTACAGAATCAGGGAATGGATTTGAAACTGTGAGCACCTGGAGCTTTCTTATTAATGTTGTATCCATGACAATAATGCTCTGCCAATGCACAAGTCTAAATGTTTTTTTATTATAAATTCTGTTTGCTAGTGATTTAAAAACAAACAAACTTCCAAGCAGTGCGTAATGGGAAACTAAGTTTCACCTTTTCCTCAGTAAGCTTTTTTAATTTGTAAAAAATCTTGAGAATTTAAATTTAATGAAAGGTGACAGATTGCCAGTAATTAGAATTAGCTGAAATAAATGAACACTTCATTTGGGAATTGGACTGTACACAGAGGCCTATATGAAGTAGTTGTTGAACAGCTAACAGATGATAAACTTTTAATCACTTCTGAACTGGGATGGATATGAATCTGTAAGCAAGATCTTTTAATTAGTATAGGTTTTTCTTTCATCCTCTTACTATTTTGTATCTCTAGTTCATGTTTTGGGACCCTGTTGTGTATGTCATCATGCAATAAATTTATATTTTTACTTATCCTATTCCGTGGGCTGCCCTTGCACATTGAAGACCGATTTAGAGGCTGGGCTATCCAGAACCAAAGAGGACAGTTGAATGCATTGCTGTGAATGGGAGATGAAACAGGAATGGTCCCAACTCTACTTTAATTTATAAAAATATGAAATGATCTAACCCTTCCTATGAGGATTCACTTACAGTATAGTCATCCTAGAAGAAGAGATGCTTGATTTGATAGAGAAATAATTTAGTTCCCTTATTGAGATTGAGTAATTTATCTTGTAATTTACCCACTTATGAAACTGATTATCATCTCACAGCCAGGACATCTTTATTATTATCTACTAAATAAAGCATGTATTTTGTAATTAATATGTATTTAAAACATTTGCTTAGTAAGGGTCCTTGAAATTATTTTTTTTCATATTGTCTATTATTGACTTTTGATTTGGGTAACTAAAAAGATGAGAAAAATAGATAGTGCCAACATGGTCACCATTTGTAGGCTGGCTAAATTTATGGGAAATTTGCACAGATTTGTGTTTTACAAAATGTTTACCTTGTACTCCAGAAAATAACAAAGAAGTATCTTAGTTAACAGCCTGTTTTGGCTTAAGTCATTTTAAATAAGTCAGGTTTTCATAGCTAGGTACAGGACACTTTCTATATCTCAATAGTGTATTGCTGTTCGTAAACCTATTAATTTTCGTCCTGTCTTGATAACGATTGATTATATTCAAAGCTTAATCTCTCATTTTAGTCCCATATATGACGAATCTGCAGTCTCACAATACCTGTTGTATAATGAGAAGTGGAAATGTGTGTTTCTGTCGTAATTAAAAAATATAGCTAAAAAAGAATTGCCTAAGTAAATCTAACTTGTTTCCTACTTCAATTTCATCTCTAGGTCACAGGATTGTTACCAAGATTAAATGGGAAGGTTGATCTACTACTATTTAATCCACCGTATGTGGTAACCCCTTCTGAAGAGGTAGGGATCACTGAGATTTGAGGCGATGCAATGTTTTAAAAACAAAACAACAAAAAAAAAACCCTTCAGCTCGGTAGATATGAAAAATTATTAATGGATTTGTAATATCCAGTTGTCAGACTACTGTGTCCTGAATTGCAGTGCTTTGAAAAAGTAGTGAGGGGTCAGGTGGCACCAATGGTGATAGCAGAACTGTTTGCAGTAAATATGAATCACTCACCTTACTGCACTCTCTGCACAAGAGATAAAGGACACTAGTGGCCACAGTTCTACAAAATACTGCTCCATCATTGCTGGGGCAATTCTGTAAATGCATGTCTACACGGGGATACTTAGGAATCACTAAAGGTATGAAGTCAGGGCGCATAAATGAAAGCATGCTTAATCCCCCATGTCAGTGCTCTTATTCAGGAGTAAAGTGGCTTTAGTTCTGTAACTTTGATTAAGGGTTTATATACACTTAAAATACTACAGTGGGGTAGCTGCACCGATGCAGGTGCACTGCTGTAGCACTTCAGTGAAGATGTTACCACACCAATGGGAGGGCTTCTCCCATTGGCATAGGTAGCCCAAGAGGCGGTAGCTGTGTCAACAGGAGAAGCACTCCTACTAACATAGCGCTGTCTATCCCAGGAGTTAGGTCAGAATAACTACATCGCTCAGATGTGTGGCTTTTCCACACCCCTTGAGCAACGTAGTTATACTGACATAAATTGCTAGTGTAGACAAAGATACAGTGAATTAATTCTACTTCATTCCTGAATGAGAGATCCACTTAGAGGTTAAACCATGCTTTAATTTATGTGCATTGATTTTATACCTTTAGTTGATTTGCCTTAACTGTCCTGATTATCTGCATGTAGACAAGCCCTAAGAGATTTTCATTTAGATCTGTCAGATATTTTCCATTGGAATGATTTTCTGGTGGAAAATACCTTTTTCACAAAATCAGAATTTTCAGGGATGAGCGTCTTGGCTCTCCCCTCCCATGGCAGCCTGTCCAAAGGCTCTTTCTGCCTGCACAGAGAAACAGAAAATTGACAAGAGCCATCCAGCTGGGCAGTTGGCAAGCGCAAAAATTCTGTTTTAGTTCTCCCAAAATGGAATTTTTCATAATTTCTGGCTTGTGAAAAATCTTGAGCTATTTACTTTTTTGTCCAAAATTGGGACTAAATTTTTCCAAAACCTCAACATTTTCTATGGGACAGAAATTCCTTTTCTGGACTGCTCTAATTTTCGTCTTTCATTTGTATTCTTCAGGACTCTCGAGTCATGTCTACACTGCAATAAAACATGAACAGGTGGCCCATGTCGGCTGACTTGGGTCACAGGGCTCAAGCTGCAGGGCTGTAAACTAGAGTGTATAAAACTGTGAAGGGGGAGGTTCCAAGAACCCAGGCTCCTGCCCAAATCCAAACATCTACACTGCAGTTTTATAGCCCTGCATACTGAGCCACCTGAGCCCAAGTCAGCAGACATGAGCCAGCTATAAGTGTTTTATTGCAATGTAGACATATCCTTGGTGTAATTTATGTGAATACTTTCTGTATACATCTAGAGGAAAGTATATGCTATGAATGTTACAAAACGTATCCATTTCCAAACAGTGTCAACAAAGACCTTCTTTAAATCCAAACAGAGCCCATCTATTTGGAGGATAAGTCTGCAATTTGACTTGTATGCTGCATAAACTAAACGGCCATGTAGCAATTTTACGATTGAAATTATTTTAATTAAATAAGCTCCTTAAGATAGGGACTGTGGTGATTCTCTTCCTAAAGTGTCATGAACATACATGGCACTCTGTAGTTGTGTGTAAACCATTAGTAAAAAAAGTTCATCTTTCTTTAATTTCTCCTAGGTAGAAAGCCATGGATTAGAGGCAGCCTGGGCTGGAGGCAAAAATGGCAGAGAAGTAATGGATAGACTTTTTCCTTTAGTGCCAGACCTGCTTTCAACAGGAGGATTATTCTATTTAGTTACAATTAAAGAGAACAACCCAGGTAATAGAATCATTTGGTTTGCTAAACTATATGTTACTAATGCGTACATGAAAACTATGAGCACAAGACTAAGGTGCTATAGCTAATCAGACATTGCCACTATTATGCAAGAATGGGAAACTTTGGATTGAGTAATATCTCAGAGAAATGAGAGGGCCTGTACATGGCAGTAGCAAGTCACACTTTGTTAATAACATTTATTAGTATGGAAGCACTTTGGGCTAGAGTCACAGGGAGGACTTGGTTGAGCATTGCAGCACCCAACTTTTAGGTACCCTTCTGCTAAGTTAGGCAGTCAGGTTCCCCATACAATGCACTGGGAGACTTAAGTGCCTAAAAAAGATTCACAGAAGTCAGCATGCTAAACCAGCCAATAGGAAATGACAAGGAGAGGGGTGTAGCCTAAGCCTTCTCTCTCAAAGGAGTTACTTGCCTCACTCTGGCCTTGATGGAGGCACCTCCCTCTACTTGGAATTCATAGTAGTGAACCCTCTCCAGGAGCTGGGTGCCTAAGCCAGGTCATCCCTTTTTGAAGAAAAATCAAGGTAATGGTGGTAGTGCCTCCTTGCATGCCCCATAGCCCAGTGGTTAGAGCATGGATGTTGGAGGCACTGGTTCAAATCCCCACTCTGCTGGATTGGGAGCCGGGACTTGAACATGGGTCTCTCACTTCCCAGGTGAGTGCCCTAACCACTGCACTTTAGAGATTCTATCTCTTTCAATGAATACAAAGTGGAGAGGAGAAAGGAGAGACTGAGAGAGGTCCCACCCCAGACTAGCCCATTGCCCAACAGTTAGGGGACTGATGTGGAAAACCTACATTCAATTCCCTATTCCACAGTAGGCAGAGTGGGGATTTGAACTCAGGTTTCCCACATCCTGTGAGAGTACTCTAACTATTGGGAGAAAAGTGTGTGGGAGGGGCAGCCCTGCCCTTCCTCAACTGTGTCTTGAGCAGGGCCCAATCAAGTAGATGTGCTCTATGGCAGCCTCTGAGCATGTGTACTGGATTGCGCTTGGCAGGTGAACTAAGTAAGGAAATACTTTCTTTGTGACTCTTGCTCTAGCTTAGGCATGAGTTAGGTGCTAAGCTGCTTGGTGGTGTCAGGGCTGAGGCAGCTGAGCATGTGCCCATTGGCTGAAATTTAGGCACCTTGGGGACTTCACCAGTGAACACTGAGGTGCCTAGGGACTTTAGGCTACTACAGAGGTTAGGTGCCTAAGGACTTTAGGCTACTACTACTTTAGGCTACTACAAGGTTAGGTGGCAGCTGAGCTGGGCTATAAGGTTTTAAATTTGTGCTTGGACACTTTACATGATAGCCCCACTTGTGAATCCTACCCTGTCTAGCAGTTTTTACTGTAGGGTTTTCAAATTAATTTGTGTGCTTTGTACACATCCTTTTATCAGAGCTTCTGCCTTTATAAAACCTTCTTTGTTCAAGCCACTACTCACTTAGTATATGCAGGGAAAAATACTGTCCATTACAACACTGACCCAAGTAGTATGGGAAATATGGGTTTGATCTGCTAAAGTGAAACTAACACTGAAGTGTAGAATTACTCCAGGGCACTCCCATGTTTGAACATTTTCAGACGGGGCTCAAATATCAGACTTGTAATTGTACTCTGCTGGAATTTTACCAAAAAAACCTAAACACTCTTCAGTCTCCCTGGTCACTCAGTTACAGATCTAAAAGTTGCAATTTTCCAACAAAAAAACTTCAAAAACAGACTCCAACGAGTAACTGCAGAACTGGAATTAATTTGCAAACTGGACACCATTAAATTAGGCTAGAATAAAGACTGAGTGGATGGGTTATTACACAAAGTAAAAACTATTTGCCCATGCTAATTTTTCTCCTACTGTTACTCTCACCTTCTTGTCAACTATTTGAAATGGGCTATCCTGATTATCACTACAAAAGTTTTTTTTCTCCTGCTGATAATAGCTCATCTTAACTGATTAGTCTCATTAGAGTTGGTATGGCGACCCCCATTTTTTCATGTTCTGTGTGTATGTATATCTTCCTACTGTATTTTCCACTACATGCATTCGATGAAGTGGGTTTTAGTCTACGAAAGCTTATGCCCAAATAAATTTGTTAGTCTCTAAGGTGCCACAAGTACTCCTCATCCTTTTTATTAAGTACTTGAAACCTGAGTATACTGCTGAAACTTTTTTTAATTGAAGCAGTTAGTTAAGATGGGAATATTAAATCATTATACTATGATTCTAACTAATTTGCAGTTTCAGTATAACTGCACTTAACTCATTTTGGATTTTGTGTTAATATATAGAATATTAAAAGCATACATGCACTTAAAACTTTGAGCACACTTTTTAATCTTAAACTTATTTATCAGTTCAATTAAGTACTTACTATATTTTTCAAAGACACTAAAATCCAACATTTCCACTAGTAGAAAGCCAAGTTCATTTGGTTGTGTTGGATGACTGCTTTAAAAATTGTTCTAATCACCTGAAGGACCATGATAGATATTTTATGAGCCTATGCAATCTTTTGTTTTGTAATTTGCTTTTAGCAAATAAATCAGTTTAAGACAGGATGGGCTTTTTAGGTGGTGATTAACACAAACTGAACTGTAACGCTGTACATTTTTAATTACAGATGAAATTTTGGAAACAATGAAGAAATACGGTTTAAGAGGTACTAGAGTACTTTCTAGACAAGCAGGAAGAGAAACTCTCTCAATTCTCAAATTCAGCAAGTCCTGACGACTACTCTTAAATCTTTAAAAATCTTCAGCAATGGAAGTTAAACACAAGTGGTGTTACAATGGTCACGCTATTTTGTGACGATAAACTATAACTCAACAGATTTTGAAGAAGAATTATCCTGTCTCCTGACCTTTACAGGAAAATTAGCAAAACTTTCCTTTTTGGTCCCTTAACCTGGCCATCAACCCACTGTGATCTGTAATCAATGAGGGAGCAGTTGTTTCTGGACTTGGTTTTCTATTAGCATAGTGGAACAGTAGCTGAAATGTAAACTTTAAAATGGGCAGTCACACTTTAAAATGGGGAAATTCATTGGTTTGTATTTTGTTTTATAACTGGAATATTTTTATGTGATCATACATTTAATTATTAACCTTTGTCGTTCATTATGGGTTCTCAAAACAGTGTTCTTGCTTTAATACTTTGTCTTGTCTTATGGTACTTATTCTCTATAAATATCTAGTTTAAATTAGTATTTAAGAAGCCACTGATCTTGAGCTTAATGGCCTCAGTCTTATATTTTGCACTTGTTGCAGAATCATCAAAATCCTAGTGCATAGAAATTAATTTTGCTTACATAGTCGGAAACTCTTGATCCTATCTTGCTACTGTTTTATTGCTATGAATATTTCAACGGATGCACCCAATATGGAGTTCTGCTATATGTTATCCAGGGTCTTTAAACTAAATGCTATGGGTTAATAAACAATGTAAAAAGTTCAGTTCAATATAATCAATTTTACAAAATTATTTTAGAGTGGAGACTAATTTTAGACTGTAAAAAGAAAGGTTTAGTTTAAACGTATTTTCAGTAGAGCCTAGCTGTCACAATATAGAAAACTAACAAGTGATGGTTCTTTATAAAGCACGTCCATTTATGACTATGGTATGATACCATTCTTATACTAACGCACCATAAAATGTATGGGATGGAGACTTGTATGGTTTGATAATCTCCCTATATTTAAGCCTCTTCAGTTTGTTTAAACTGATTTTTACGGAAAAATTCCTGGATTTTACAAAAAGTATTATTTTTTTTCTGATTTTCACCCTATTTTTGTATCATTCAAATATATAAAAAATTACTTGCTTTATTCAAAAATACAATACATTGCATGAGATATATGTATTATGACAATACATTAGTCTGGGTGTATATGCAAAGCTGCCTGTTGAAGTAAGGCTATGTATTAGTCAAGAAAATACACACAACAAACAGGCATGCAAGCTCTGAAGTATGTGTGCATCTGAACATACTCGTGAATCTCACGTCCACCACGTACACATTTCAAGCTGTTAGCAGATAACAGTTTAAAGATTTGACACACTAAAATGGGAAGAAGAAAAAAATCTATATCAGAATACATTTCAGAACACAAGGAAGTATTTGAAGGTTTTTTAAAAAACAAAAACAAGAGAAAAGGATGACATTGAGGGTATGTGCTGCAAATGGTGTGACTCAGTTATTAAAAGTAAATATTTATAGGATAATAGTTCTAAGTCTACAACAGTAAAAACTGTTTATTCAAATGAAAAGTATTGTTGTCTTCTTAAACTCACAGGTAGCACTGTGTTTTGACTTCTGTTTTAGTTTCACAAACCACATCGATGAACAAAATTCAAAGCATTAATCCACTGAATACTTTCCCCCCTGACTTTCTGTCCACCACAATAAACCCCATTATTTACCCAGAAAAGTTATTAATAGTTTTTTGCACTGATTTTCACCTGTTTTTTTTTGTTGTAATTCTTAATTACTAGGAAAAATTAAATAAAATAAAAACAAAGGGCTCTACTTATATTTAAGAATAGCAAGTTTTCTAGTCAATAATTTCCTTTCTGCTTGCGGAGTCTCTCACAATTCTGAGACGTATGGGCTATTCCTCTCCTGCCTGCAGTTCAATGCTATAATGCTGCTCTTACTGATCATGCTCCCTTCTCCAGCTTGCACCAAACTATTTATTCCAAATGTGTATAAAAACTCATAGAATGATGAGTAATAACAGCTTCAATGCCAACCCATAAACCTATGAACAGTAGGCTAACTAGTTGACAAACTGTAGATATAAAAATTAAATTTTGTCCCTTTGCTACAAAGCCATCCAGATAGGGTATAATTATGGGAGACTACTAGCAGAAATGAAATTATTGAGTAAGAAAGAAAGGGGTAAGGTGGTAGAATGAGAGAGTCCTTCCCCAAAATTAATTATCAAAATGGCAAATTATTTTCTGGGTCACTGCATATAGCAAAGGAGGCCACCTTATAATGTATAATTAAGGTTTTAATTGAAGACTATGTTGTTGCCCAGCAGATACCCTGAGTGGAAGCATAGGCTCTCTCTGCCCATGAAGATTCTGTGGAATGTGCTTTGATTCCATCAGGAACAAGTTTACCTGATGCCTTGTATGCCTCTACAGTGCATAACTTGATCCTTCTGGCTAAAGACAGTTTGGAGACCTGTAGCCCTTTGGACTTTGGGTGAAAGTAGACAAACGGGGGGCCTGATCTTGTTGATTCATAGCACTCAAGATAGATCATCTGTGCTCTGCAAATTATCCAAATTATGCCACAGATTTTCCATAGGCTGCTGTAGGTTTGGATGGGAGGACAACCTCCTTTGAGTAATGGGAAGATAAGTTTTATGTTGGTAGTAGTCTTTAGTCGTTTTTACCTTGTCCCATCAGTTGGGGTCAGCAGTTCTTGTTCTTCGCAAACATGTTGTCAAGTGCGTCTTCCAAGATGATGCCAGCCTTCCTGTCCTCCTTCAACATCTCAAACCAAGTTTTTCTAGGTCTTCCTCCTGTGACTACGTGGTCTTATATTCTCTGGTCAGCGTATCTTAGATCTAGTCTCAAATTACCCAGAGATCTCAGTTGATACTCGCTCAGCTTTTCTGTGATGGGGGCTACCTGAATCATGCCTCATGCTGTTTCATTGCATAGCCTATCAGCTCTCCTTTTACCCAGCATGCAACTGAGCATTCTCATTTTGGCAATGTGAAGTAGTTTTTGCTTCTCTCTGCATTGGCCAACATTCCAACCCATACATCATGGTTAAAGCTGCATGTCGATCACGGATTCTGTGACTTTCCATGACTTCTGCAGCAGCCAGTGCGGCTGGCTCCGGGGCTCCCTGAGCAGATCAGGCAGCCCCTGGGCCAGCCACACCAGTGGCTGCTGGGGTAGTTTGGATGTGGGAGGGAGCTCAGGGTTGGGGTGCGGGGTGGCGCTTACCTCAGGGGGCTTCCCAGAAGTGGCCGGCATGTCCCTGCAGTTCTTAGGTAGACGGGTCAGGGGGCTCTCTGCGCTGTACCTGCTGCACAGGTGCTGCCGCACAGGTGCTGCCCCCCAGCTCCCATTGGCTGTGGTTCCCGGCCAAAGGGAGCTGTAGAGCCGGAGCTCATGGGGGTGGTGCACAGCGCCCCCCTGCCTTCTCTCCCCCTAGGAGCTGCAGGGACACATGGAGCATGGCAGCCCTGCCAACCCTCCCCCTCATTACCAGTAGGGGTCCTGGGCCACGTGCTTCTGCCTGCCCATCTCTCCAGCACCAGCAGGGGCCCTGGGCCAGCACCCCCATATCACTCTCCCCAGAGCACCCCCAGCCCAAGTTTTAGTTAGGGATGTATAGTAAAAGTCACGGACAGGTCAAGGGCTGTGAATTTTTGTTTACTGCTCGTGACCTTTCCATGACTTTTACTAAAAATACCAGTGACTAAAACATATCCTTAATCATGGATGGGCTAATCGTGATCTTAGATCTTATACACACTGTTATTTCATTTACTTGGCATATTCTGATAAGACTAAAGTGCATCAACTCCATCCATTTACAGCAAATGCTCTTCATGCAGCTCCTAACATCCACGTCCACATTCCCGTCACGGCTCAACACTGAATGGAGGTATTTGAATTGTTGTACAGACTTTCTCTATAACATCTAATTTTACTGACTTCTCATTGTTCCTCTCAGTAAAGTACCACAAAGTATTCCATTTTTTGTTTGTGCCGTATGCAAATCTCAGTAGATGTGTGTGCTATTGCAATGTGTAGATCAGGGGTCGGCAACCTTTCAGAAGTGCTGTGCCGAGTCTTTACTTATTTACTCTAATTTAAGGTTTTACGGGCCGGTCATACATTTTAATGTTTTTAGAAGGTCTCTCTCTACAAGTCTATATATTATATAACTAAACTAGTGTTGTATGGTAAAATAAACAAGGTTTTCAAAATGTTTAAGAATCTTCATTTAAAATTAAATTAAAATGTTGATCTTACGCCGCTGGCCGGCTCAGCCCGCTGCTGGTCTGGGGTTCTGTTCACCTAGGCCGGCAGTGGGCTGAGTGGGGCCTACGGCCGGGACCCCAGCTGGGAAGGGTCTGGCAGCCAGAACTCCAGACCGGCAGTGGGGTGAGCGTCTCAACTCACTGCCGCTCAGGGGTTCCATCCTCTGGCTCCTGCCAGCAGGGATCCCAGCTGCCGGACCCTCTCAGCCCACTGCCGGTCTGGGTCCCAGCCCTGCCCACATACAGTGGGTACCTACCTTCTCCCTGGTTCTGGCCCATTCTCTTCCTCTCTCTGCACTGAGCTGAGAGTTGGAGTGGACCGAGCACAGGGCTGGGAGTGAAGGGTCTGGCCAGGAGCTAGAATGAAGGAGGGAACTCAGGGTTGAGGCAGGAGGTTTGGGTGTGGGGGCACTTACCTGGGCAGCTCCCATGTGGTGTGAGGGGTGCAAGTGGGAATGTGAGTGAGGGTGCAGGGGCTCCCGTTTGGTGCTCAGCGTGGGGGTGGGGATGTGCAGGGTGCATGGGATATGGAGGGGCTGGACATGTGGAGGGTGCAAGAGTCAGGGCAGAGGGCTGGGGGCATGTGAGGGGGATGCAGGTGTCAGGGTAGGGGGGCTGGGTATGTGTGGGGATGCCAGTCAGGGCTGGGGTCATGGGGGGGGTCAAGGAAGTCAACAGAGGGCTGGGTGTACAGGGCTCAGGGCAGAGGGCTGGGTGACTGCACCCCCCAGACCCCCACACCCCCCTGCTCCTTGTCCTGACTACCCTCCTGGAACCCACCCTATCTAAGCCTCCCTGCCCCTTATCTCCTGACTGCCCCCCCAGGACCCTACCCCCTACCTGTCCCCTGACTGACCCAACCCTTATCCACACCTCCACACCCAGAGAGACCCTCTGGACACCCATGCCTATCCAACTGCTCCCCGCCCCCTGACAGGTTCCCCAGAACTCTGGACCCATACAACCCCCCCTGCTCCCTGCCTGCCCCAACCCCTCTCCACACCCCTATCTCCTGGCAGTCCCCCCAGAACTCCCGACTCATCCAACCCCCACAGCTCCTTGTCTCCTGACCACCCCCTCCAAAGACCTCCCCTACCCTAACTGCCACCCCAGGACCCTCTTTGCTCTCTGACTGCCCTGACCCCTATCCACCCCCCAAACAGACCCCAGGACTCATATGCCCCATCCAACCCCCCTTGCTCCCCGACTGCCCCCTCCAGAGACCCCCACCCCCCAGTATACCACCCCCGCATCCTGCTCCCTGTCCCTTGACTGCCGCCAGCCCTTAGCCAGCCCGGGAGCCGGCCCCGGCCCCCTTACCTTGAGGCTCCTCGTTCATCCGGAGCCCTGCCACCGCCGCCACCCTGCTCCGCCCGCCCCTCAGAGCGCTGTGCGCGTGGCAGCAGGGCTCTGGGTGAAGGCGGGGGAGGGGGCAGCGGCTTGCTGCGCTAGGCCAGCGCTCTGGCGCGGGACCGCGGACCCTGCGGCTTGCCGCGTTGGCAGGATTTTTAATGACACGCGGAGTCCCAGCAGGCAGCTGCGTGCCATTAAAAATTGGCTCGGGTGCCATAGGTTGCCGACCCCTGGTGTAGATCATCTGCTAGGTCCTCTGAGGCAAGGAAGTTCTGCCAAAGTTAGGGTTTCCATTTGGGATCTTGTTTTCTTCATCTGTTTGTTGAGATGTTTGAGGTCCAGGACAGTTTTGAAATCCTCTGCCATGCTCTGTATGCTTGTGGATGATGTAGTATATGGAATATAGCCTTAAGAACCTTTCTTCTCAGGGTATCGTTTACATTGCTCCTATGGCTAGGTGGTGTGAGACTTCACTTCACACTAGTTCACATTTGATAGTTGCTTGAGTTGAGGGATTGGATGAAGAAAGGAAAAGGTGAGGCCCCTAGTTCCAGTGAGCAGCTGCAGCTCACTACCTCTGTCATACCACCCGCTTGTCTGTGTTCAGTAGAGACCCCTGAGTTGTGGGGAAATTCTGCTTCCTAGATTCAGATCTGGGCAGAGGCACATTCATTCACTGTTGGACCAAATCCTGAGAGGTGGTCCTAGCACTTGGTCTGCAGTTCCAGGGTTTTCTCCTGGTGAACTGCTGTCTTTCCCCTGGTATTTTTGTGAGTATAGACAAAACAGGAGAATTTCTGTCTGTTGCTGGGCTTGTTGTCCCTTCTCAAGGCACTGTGGGAAGTGGAAGGGTGGAACTGGTCCTGTTTTGGTAGTGTTTTCTACCACAATGTTATCCAATTTTTCCTCAAACAGCAGAGTCTCTGAATTTAGATGAGCACAGGATTTGTTTGGAAGGTGCATCTATAGGCATAGCCAGATGTAGCACCCAGCTGTTAAGCTGGCTGCCATGACATTGGCTGAGAATCTCATTGCATCCATTGAGGCATCTGCCACAAAGACTGGATCTAGAGTTCTTTTCTAACAGTAAGCTGGAAGTCAAAATGGTCCTTTGTCTTCCCTGGCCTTATAGTTACACAGCCAGGCAGTGGCCTAGGACACTCCAAGGTCTACCAAGAAGCCTTGGAATACTTTCTGTGGCTGACTTCTGCCTTTCTATCATTTGTATCTTCAGGAAAGAAATCCCTTTTGGATGGGATTATCATATACTTTTACTAATGATGCTAGCATAGCATTGATCGTTGGTATATCTGTGATGGCAGTTTTTGGCTCTTGCAACTTATAGTATCTAAGTACATACCTGGTTATGCGCTTACCCTTGTTAAGGGTTTCCTGTTCCTCCTTGATCACATCTTCTAAGGATGGGTGCAGTAGGATTGCTGTCTCATGCAGTGATTTGGAAAGAAAATATTTGTCCTCAGACTTGTCCTCAGGTGCTTGTTCCAGAGTGGGATCTGGATGGCAGATGCAACATTTCCACGTGTTGTCAAATTTATCAAGGGGAAAAAAACCTTTGCTGCTTTTTTTTTTCCCCCTAAGCCCTTCTCAGAGCCTGAATCTGAGTGCGCTTTCCAGAGTAGAGATAGTGAAATCAGAGGATGAATACCTGGGTTAGATTTACGTTTTTTCTTACCCTTTTGGCCCTATGTGTCTGCTTTGCAGGAATTGCTACACAACAGAGGCAGTGGTAACTTGCAGCTATTTAGTGCCTTCTGCCCTCTAGATATGTCTCCCTGTTCTCCCCCCCTACACACTCCTCATTGGATGGGGTGTCATTGTGTCAGTCCTCTGATTCATACTGGAGAGAAGAGAAGCTGGGTAGGAGCCCTGCTGCATCATGTCTACCCTGACATTTATCCGCCCCCCCCTCCCCGAGTTGGCCAGATGGTGAATTGCTCATCTTTGGATTCTCTCCCCAATATGTTTTCCTGTGTTGGAGTTGCAGCTCTCTGGGCCAAGGTGGGGACCTAACCTTACTGTCTGCTTATTGTGGCATTGCAAGGTTTAGCTAGCTGTGAACAGGCAGGGCATAATTCATCCTCTGAAGAGCCTATAAATGCTGCATCACCTATAGAACACTGCTTTGATGTGGCCTACTATTTATAGGTAGGGCCCTACCAAATTCACGGTCCATTTCAAGGTCACAGGACTTTAAAAATTTCATGATTTCAGCTATTTAAGTCTTAAATTTCACGGTGTCGTAAGAGTAGAGGTCCTGACCCAAAACGGAGTAGGGGGGGTGGGGTCGCAAGGTTATTGTAGGGGGGATTGTGGTACTGCTCCCCTTACTGCTGCTGGCAGAAGTGCTGCCTTTTAATGCTGAGCAGCTGGAGAGTGGCGGCAGCTGGCCAGGAGCCCAGCTTTGAAGGCAGAGCCACCACCAGCACAGAAGTAAGGATAGCATGGTATGGTACTGCCACCCTTACTTCTGCGCTGCTGCCTGCAGCGTTGGGCCCTCAGCAGCTGCCACTGTCTGGCCACCTAGCTCTGAAAGCAGCAGCGCAGAAGGGTGGCATGGTATGGAATTGCCACCCTTACTTCTGTGCTGCTGCTGGCGGGGCGCTGCCTTCAAGCTAGATGCCTGGCCAATGGCTGCTGTCCTCTCACCGCCCAGCTCTGAAGGCACCACTGAAGTAAGGGTGGCAATACCATGACCCCTCTAAAATAACCTTGTGACCCCCACCCCCACAACTCCCTTTTGGCCCAGGCCCCCCAATTTGAGAAACACTAGTTTCCCCTGTGAAATCTGTATAGTATAGGGTAAAGGCACACAAAAAACCAGATTTCATGGTCTGTGATGCGTTTTTCATGGCTGTGAATTTGGTAGGGCCTTATTTATAGGTCACTTCTGCCATATTTTTGGGTGAGAGGGAGGCCTGCAGTTGCAATTTCAGGTGGCTGACACCACATCACAATATACCTGATGAAGGAAGCTGAGTAGAAGTTGCTACTTCTGTCCAAAAAATCATTAAAATTAAAGCTGGCAAAGAAATGGTTAGGAGCAAAGTCAACCACTGAACTGCTGCCATGGAGGCAGAAGATTGGGCAGCAAGCCACGGGGGCTGTGAGCAGCAGCAGCTGTGTTACCATCCCCAGAAACTGCAGGCAGGAGGGGAATATCCCATCTCTCAACTGTGACTGACACTGAGTTACAACAATTGACGATAATGCATTTAAAGTTAGAAAACTCTATGAGGGTCTATTTTAACAACAGACTATTCTCAGTCCTTCAGATATTTCCATAAAATGGGATTAGAACTGCTAGATGTTGTTATAACTAGGACAATGGATGTTACTCATCTTCATATTTTGTGACTCAAGCATGACTCAAGCATTTGTAGTAATACATGGCAGAGCATACACTATGAAGGTAACTAATATGCTCTACTGAAGCCAATGAGTTTTGCCATTGAGTTCAGTGGGGCCGGGATTTCACCCTTAGAGGTAGCAGTGACTTGAAGATCAAGACCCTACATTTCATATTCTGCTCTACAGTTATTCTGCCAATGTCTTAAGGTTAATCCTCTTTCAAAAATTGTTAGCGCAAGAGATTAGACAATTGTGGATCACCAAAGGGCAGGCAATGGCTAGAATAACAGTTGCCACATCCAGATATTTTGGAGAAGAAAAGCACTGCTTCCCACTACCGAAGTCTGCATTACAGGATACCTAACAGAACCAATTTGCAAGCCACATGAAGCTTTCTATGGAAGATGCAATTCACAAAATATGGGCAGCTAACTAATGAAGTTGTCCAACTGTTTCATTTATCCAGCAGAAGTTGTCTCCTAATCTGCAATAAATAATCATTTAGACGAATGATTAATATTTAATAAATTACTATAAACATTTGAAAAGCCTTTCTGCTAAAGTATCAAAATTATGTAAACAAGTTGTTTCCCTTTAAAATGTTTTTTCAAATTGATGTTAAAATACAACCTTTTGCTTTCTTTATTAAAAGATAATTAAAATGCAGAAGTTCTCCATTAGCAGCTTAGTGGTGGCACTACTTTTTTCTTGCACCTACAATACATGTAGGCGTGTCTTTTCAAAAGCTACAAGTGATTCTGGGTGCCCACCCTGAAAGGGCCTGATTTTGAGACAAGGCTGAGCACTCACTCTCTGAAAATCAGGCCCCTTTAAAAGGTCCATCTAACTGGATACCTAAAGCACAAGTCACTTAAAATTTAGGGTATTTTTTTTTCCAGAAAATCCATTGGCCAAAAGAAAAATAGGACAATCCCAAAGGCTTAATAACATTGACATAATAGGCCTATTTCTCCCTTTGTACTGTGTGACTTCACAGATTCAAATATTTAACACATGAAGCAACATGGCTTCAAAGTTAAAATGGGCTATATGTTCTGTACATGTTTCTCTGGAAAATCAACTTATATGAAGAGAAGTTACTAGTGAAACAATTTAAATTCAGTTATAAAACTAAATCCCTGTGGTCAGTGGAGCATAAAGTTTCATTAACATGTTAAGGTTTTCACCAACTGCACATAAAGAAAGCAGCACTAAGGAGAGCGTAACAGCTGGTTGGCATCCTTCCTCTTCTCTAACTTCTCCCTCTGACTTTACCTGCTGAACTTTTCAATCTTAGAAATCAAAAAATTGGGTTACACTATTAACGTTCAGTTTATAAATACTTTAGATTACCTTGTATTTCAGATTAGGCTTTAACATTAAATTACCACTTATGTTTTATCATATGCTTTAACTTTAATGCAATAGCAACTGCAGCTAATAATTCAAATATGAGAAGATTTATAAATGCAAATTTAATGGTTCCAGAAATTCAGATCTTCATGCCACCTAAACTAAATTCACCTGTAAAATCAGAGGCACCATCCTGCTTGAGTGCATAACAGTATGTTGGATTGTACCTAGGTAGGTTTAATTGACTGAGTTGTAGTTGAACACTACTTTGGTGCAAACATAACTATTGAAAGCACCTCTAAATTTTTAGAATACTTTAACATTTTAAAAAATATACAAATTAAAATAAACTATTCTTACATATATTTCTTTTATATCAAACAAGTGTTTCAGAACCCTTTACAATAACACAATCCAGAGATCAACATGGATCATCCCTTTAATCAAGCAATATAAGATAATTCTGATATTATTTCCAAAAAGTAAGTTGGCTTCCTTCAATGTACAGTTCTTGACAGGACCGGTTCCTCCTCTTCATTTACTACATTGTTCATTTTATTGAAGAAGGAGAAGAGGATTATATTTCAAAAAAAGGTCTCTCGACAAAGTGGGCAAGTGGATTTGTTGCTAGATGTGAACCATTTGTACTGAAAGAGAAATAGAAACATTTAAAATGTGAACATATGATGAATTTTAAGTGCTTTACACTTGAACACCTTCATTCAGTTTTGTTTGACAGGTGTAAGGTTTTATCAGATGCAGTGACATATAACTTGCCAGTGAAGATGGCTACCAAATACTAAATAGTCTAGTAAAAGTTATTTTTCCAATTAGCTGTGATAAGCAACTTCCCCTAGCGGAAGCAAAGTCATATAAAATACAAATATAAAACACAACATTAGTTTCTGAAAGATACCATCCAGGATTCTCCCTGTTGACTGGTCTCTTTTAAGAAGATAGGACCCACAAGTGAGAACTCTCTTGGAATTATATTGTTAGAGAACCAGTAATTTTCTTTTGTATGGCAATACAGACATCAACCTTTTCCGATATACTCATGATTACCATTTTGTCAGCTTTAATATAGTTTACATGCGGCCATTTGAACCAGATTTTAAATATAGGCAAAATACAAACGTGCACACAAGACCAACTCTGGCTACTTACCAAACATGCTGAATGGAATTTTTTCTTGCATGTTCTACAGGCTTTTTTGGGAAGAGAATAATTGGAACCATGTATGACTGAGAAACAGATCATGCAATCTTCAATGCCCTCAAACCGTTTATCCACGTTATTTTTCCACAAAACCAAGCCTTCCATAATACTTCCATTCTAACAGAAGGAAAGAGTCACAACAGCAATCAGTGATGTGTTAACATTTTAGAACATTTCTTATTTCTATTCCAGTAACATCCAGAAGCCCCAAGCAGGGGCTCCTTTGTACTAGGTGTTGCATACATACATAGGGGGACTTGGACCCTATCCTGAAAAATTAATCTAAGATGACATGCTATTTATGAAGGGTGTGGGGTAAAGGGATTAAACGTACAATTTTAATGTATATAATCAAATATAGCCATGTATTTCAACTACAGTGGACAGTATCCTATAACAGAGCCTTCAGATTTCAGACATGTTCCTCTCTACAGAAGCGTAGAGGACAGCGTACATTTAAGAGCATTTATAAAGCTATTTGCATTAATCCTTTTGTTAGTTTCTTATAATCACAAGTGTAGAGTGACATCTATAATTACCAACCAACCCAATTTTAGAGGGTCTCATGTTAGGGGAAGTTTTGAGACTGTAATAGTTCATCATCCATAGATGTAGATCCTGGTGTTACATTTCAGTCAACACTATATTGCTAAGATTGTTCTATCATTTTTGTGTCACTGTTTGTATGTCCTAAATTGTCAAAACCAAGGGCTTGGCCTAAAACTTCACCTGGTGAGTGAGGTACGTGCTTAACTGTAGCATCCAATTGCGCCACTGCTGAACAGCCACACCAACCCTCTTTCCACTCTCAACTGTTATTGAGCCCAGTGGGTAATTTGGTGGAAGCTGTATTATCAGTTCAATAAATATATCATCAACTGAATAGGTAGCAATCACTTCCCGAGTAGCAGACCGAGCTTTTACCTACAGAAAAACAGAAACATTCAAAAGACTGGTGAGATCTCACTTTATGTTAAACATACACTTTCTCAAGTCTTTTTATATTACATAAAACATCCACAATTTACTGCATATGCTTGGACCAGGAAAACAAGTGACTGACAAATCTTTTCGTGAAAGAAAAATGCCAACCTTTGTCATGCCAAATTAAACAGAACACGTATCAGCCAATCAGATTGAAAGATGGCTGACAATCACTGATAAATTAAAAAAAAAAAAAAAAAGACACTAGCCAGAAGGTCCCATATTGATAGTGGTCTTGCAGAAAACAGCACTTATACAGATAACCTCCCTGACTGAAGTACATGCACCAAGATTTTCTACACTATTCCAAATACAGGAAGTTAGCAATTATACAGTGAACAAATGTCATCCTACTAAACCAATAACAAATGAAATTATACTATCAATCATTTATGATAATAGAAATAAAGTTGTTTTATTCATTGTCAGAGGATCAGTCAGGTTCTGAAAAAGCAACATCTCTGCTTTGACCATTACAGCATTTTGATAAAGATCTAGGGTAAAATCCTGGCTCCACTGAAGTCAATGGCAAAACTGTTGACTTCTACGGGGTCAGGATTTCAATCCAATCACAACTGCAAGAGAGCACTATCCTGGGATCTTTATCTAGATGGCACTTAAAACACCTTATTGTATTTAATGCCTGGTTTAGAAACATTGGATAGTTTATACTTCAATTTTTACAAGACAATTCACAAACAACTTTTTGAGAAGATAAAGGCCTTACTAACCGTCATGCCATTAAATAACTGTGTGCTAGTCTGCACAGAAGATATTTCTTGTAAAGAAAGTACATTGCTGACATATTTGCTTGTAAATTTATCCACTACATTGAAGATCCGTTTCTCACAGCTATTCCACCAAAGCCTAACCATGGCTGGCAAGTCCTTTAATGTCATATGATATACTGAGCAGGCCAAGTGTGGAATCTGAGAGGACAGTACTGCTGTATCTGGGGGGAAAAAAAATCAAAAAGATTTTGTCAAATATCATATAGGTGACAAAGCATTGTTTCTGCCCCATGCCTATAAGAGCATTATTTTAATAATTTGATTATATGACAGCCTTTTGCCGGCGATGGAAAGCATGCCAAAAATTCCCAACCCCTCTTGTCCATAAATGCTATCCTTCTTATGAACATTGAGATTTAGAGCTGGTCAGAAAAACTTCAACAGAACCATTTTCCCTTGGAGAAAGCAGCTGTGTCTAAACTGAAATGCTCTGCCAAGTTGTGTTCATTTTGCTGAAATTTTACCAAAAAAAAGGGAAAATTGTTCCAACAACATCTAAGAGTTCCATTTGGCTGTTTTTAAAATGAAACGTTTCAATTTCCATTCTAAACAACTTTTTATTTTATTTTGGTTATGTTATATAGTAATATGAAAATGATGAAATCAAAACAAACATTTTAATTTTGAAAGTGTATTTCCTTGCCTCTGTTACCAATATCACTTTAGATTATTGGAAAAATAATTTTCAAGTCTCATTTTCTTTTTGCACTTCTCTGGTAGAACAATGAAAATGAACTACCGTATATACTCATTCATAAGCCATATTTTTTTAGTAAAAAAGGAAAGCATCCAAGAAGGGAGTCGGCTTATGAATGGGTACAGAGAGGGAGAGGTGGGACACAGCCCTTCCCCCCAACAGAGGAAGCAAGGAGAGGCAGCACAGCCAGCAGAGACAGAAGGGAAGAGGCAGGGCCAGGGTCTCTCCACTTCTGGCCACGCTGCTCTCCCCCCAGCCTCCAAAGCAGCTGCAGCTCCAGGGCTGGCAGGCTGCAGCCGTGTCACTTGGCCCCTCCCCCAGAGCAGGCTGTGCCCATGCCGCCTGGCCTGCCAGAGCACGCTGTGCCCAACCCACTGGAACATGCTGTGGCCACACCACCTGGTCTGGTCTGCCAGAGCAGCTCCAGCCAGGCTGTTCATCCTCCCCTGGTGGGAAGGGAAGGGATCGGATGGGGAGAGGGTGAGGGTCCTGGGCTAGGGGTGGGGTCATGTGGGGAATGGTCACTGGGATTACTCCCCTCACTCCCAGGTTCTTCCCCCCCCCCCAAAAAAAAATTTCCCCACTAGTTGCTGTCCTGGCCCATCAGGGTAAGCCGCTGGCATGCCAGGGCACTTTGTTTACTTAGGTTTACCTCCGTGCCTGTGGACGCTCGAGGTAAACAAACCATCTCGGCCCTCCAGCGGCTTATCCTGATGCCCGGGAGCCAAAGTTTGCTGACTCCTGAATTATAGGATCAGCTTATGAACGGGTTATAAAAATTTTCCATTTTTACTTATCCATCCTGGGGGGGACGGCTTATAAACGAACCAGCTTATGATCAAGTATATACGGTAATCTACTTAACTTTTGTCTTTAGACAATTTAACACTCTGTTTCTCATGCATTAGCACTCTGATGCAACATTTGTTTTTGCAGATACGTGAATGCAAATATGAGTTAAGTATTTTGAAGAAAGTTTTATTAACTTCATATATATTTTTAAATAGACAATTTAAAAGTTGGCTTAAGCTACGTAACAGTGTCAATTTAAGAAATGAAGCAAGAAATCTGCATGCAGATTTTAACACACTGTAGGCTTAAATATTTCCCCTTTCTTCCACCACCTAAACTAGTGGTTCTCAAACTTTTGTATTGATGAGCCCTTTCACACAGTAAGCCTCTGAGTGTGACCCCCCCCCATAAATTAAAAACACATTTTTTAATATTTAACACAATTATAAATGCTGGAGGCGAAGTGGGGCTTGGGATAGAGGCTGACAGCTCGTGACCCCCCCCGCATAATAACCTTGTGACCTCCTGAGGGGTCATGACCCCCAGTCTGAGAACCCTGGATCTAAACCCAGAATGTGTGCAGACACAGGGCACTAATATTTTTAGAGAGAAATTGGTATTAAGGATTTCCCATCACAGCTTTTTCTGGAAATAACTCAGTAATGAGACTAAGGAAGGGAAATGTTTCTCTAGGATTTATCATTTTCTTTCACTAAGAAGCATATTTTAACCTTATTAAGGCTAAAGTCACTGCGTGAACAAATATCATACACATTTTTACTAACCTTTGACACCTAAATGAAGTTCTTCAGTAAAGAAAGTTTTTGTGTCCTTATCTGGGACTTCAGTAGCTGGCCCTGAAAAGGCAGGGTTTTCTGGCATAAGCCTGAACAGGTGATAAAGAAGTTTATTCAGATTCTTAGTTCTTCGAAGGTACTGTGAATATAAAGCCCGCAGCTGGTGGAGGGGAAAATAAAGTATATATGAGTCCTAATAAAAAGCAGCTTGTTCTGATATGAACATGCACATGAAGAGAGGAAGGCTGGTCCACTGACTGGGGCACTAGCCTAGGACCTAGGAGACTGGCTGAATTCTTTGCTCCACCACAGACTTCCTGTATGATCCTGGGCAAACCACTTAAGCCTGTCTGTAACTCAGTTTACTATCTTGAAATGGTAGTACTTCCCTACCTAACGGGGTATTGGGAGGGTAAATACATTAAAGATGGTGAGGTGCTCATCTACTAATCGTGATGAGGACTATATAAATACCTATGATAAACAGACATCTACATGTAAACACTAAGCATGGAGATAAATTGATTAGGGCAGTCCAACATATAGGCTATCTGGAAAAGCATTCTGACACCAACATCTATTGCTATCTTTTAAGTGAACTGATGGAAGCCTCATGGTTCAAGCTATTGAATTAGACTAAACTGAGAACTCAAGAACATACTGTAAGGAACAATCTTGTGCTTGAATAGGCGAGACAAGCTAAGAGAAATGGAAAAATCTAAATTTAGAATGTTGTTTTAGCTTTCTTTCCAATGAGCTGTTAACACTGAATTCATTTCCATTACATCTATATCTACAAATGTGAACTCCACTAATGAAACAGGAATTCAAATGGTTCACTTTGATATATATTATATATAATGTCATAATGTTTATATCACCCTTTAACAGTAAAAAATTACATTATTTTGGACAACTTCTTAAATGGGATTTAGATATTTTATAATATAATACTACATTGAAAATTAGGAGTCACTGATGCATAGAGTAGATTGATTGTAAGAATAGCAATGTACGCAATATGCCTTGTACTGTGAACTATTAACCACATTATCTTAAAAACACTGTTCCATGTCCCTCAGGTATTGTTTACTGATTGAATCAAAAAAGTTTTGTGGTGGCTAGTAAGGTTAACTACAGCTGTATATTTAATTAAATGCACCAAATACTTCTTATTTACAAACAATAGTTTGAATTCAAATTAGGTATTTCTTGAAGCAAGATTGTTTTCCTTAAATGAACATTAATATACAGGTTCTACACTGATGTCTTGCTTCCTGTCAAGGAAGATTTCCAAATACTGTAAAGTAAGCATTTAAAAGGTGGATAAATAGAATATTAATAAAATGCTAATGAGGGTGCTTAAAATTGCTTACAAATTATATACTTGAATAAAATTCTTAAAGCATTATATTTACTACTCGGTGTAGTAGCAGCTTTCTGCACTGCCATGTCGAACATATAGGTTCCACTGCTAGCTTAATGGCAGAGCTAGTAGTGCTGTGTAAGAAATGCTCAGCACCAGGGAAAGGAGAGATCGGTCGTGAGTTCTCTCAGTGTATTCAGTGTTGACGGGTTCTAAAAAGAATACCACTAATTCTGCATCAGCTGAAGGCCTGAAGCCACTGAATACTTAAAAGGAAGAAAAATATTAAGAGGAAACTTCAGGACCAAATGTAAATGGACATTGGCCAGATAAGAGTGTAAAGAAAACCCATTGGGAGAAAAAACATTCATTAAATACATACTTGAGAAGAAGCTGCCTTGAAAAAAGTTAATATTAATTTCCACGTGAGAAGATATCCTAAAATGAAGCAGAACTCTTCGCTCAGCGGCTGAACAACTGCATACTCTCCAACTGGAATGCAATCTAGGATGTTTTCTAGGAAGAGTTCTTGAGTGGCAAGAACAGACATAAGAGCTGCAGGTGGTGACCTATGGAATGATAAAGCATTATATTTGCCATACTGATGTATTTTACAAAATAAAACTTTCTTAGAACACAAAATGGTTTAATTTTTTACAGCCTGCTCAGCATCTTCTCTGTACCAAACATGTAAATACATCAAAAGAAGCTCTTTTCTTACAATGAAATTCTCTTCTCAGTTCTGCACAGCAGCATTACATTTTAATGCTCCTCTCCCCTTAACTAGACAGACCTCCCATTAACTTCTGGTAGGAAGAGCAGAATATAGAAATTGAATGCTAATATGAGGATCTGAATGGAGGACTCTGGCCTTCATTTGAATTGCTTTAAATTATATTTGGGCAGAACTCACAGTGTGCTAATGCTGGATAAACACAACAGAAAGCACAATCCATTCTTACCACCTAGGAAAGTGGTAATACTGAACTAACTGCTTCTGAAGTTTGCTTTTTGCGAAGCTATACCCCATGACATGCAACATCCCATCCCCTTTAAAGATGCAGAACTGAAGTCAAAATAGAAAAAAAAAAAAAAAACCATACAAAGCTGATTCCTCTTCTTCATCACCATAGGATTTGAGATCCTCATCATCAAATTTAGGCAACTCAGGCATTAACCTGTGGAGTTGAGAGGAAGGTGGACTGAACCAGTTTTCATTTTTACTGCCTACACCATTTATCTCTTATATCAAGAAAAGCATTAATTTGTTGACAATATATTTATTAAAAATAGTGCAGTGTCTATAAGGCACACATCCAAAACTGGCTGATTAAATTACAGGTGCCAGAAGGCACATTATCTTGCTCAGTTTTTCCCTTTACTCGTCTTTACTTTAGGAGGACTCAGAAGTCCTAACATCTATACTTCTGAGCAAGCCTATCATCAGCCTTTACAGACCTTTGAGAGCACTCTAAATGAGAGGCACAAGCTGCTATGGAGCCTATGTTTCAGGTCATATATACCTTACAAATTACATGAAAGATAGTTAAGTATATGTACCACATTTCAAATTTCTGGCACTGGGACTGTCCAAAGAAAGTTCAGAAGAATCTTGAGAATAAGGAAGAATTATTCCCCCCTTTTTCAGACATTTGTGTATGAGCGAGTTTTGGTTCAAACTCTCCAGTAAAATTTACCTTCAGGCAGAGACCAAGCCGGGAAAATTTCAGCTCAACCGACAAAAGTTTTGGAAAGCTATGTATATCTCAAAACACAGGGTTAGACTGAAAACACTTAGGCAACCCAGGATTGTAATACTGATACTATACTTAAAGCTCATACACAATTCTGTCAGAAAATCAAATTACATTTCATGTTCCTTACTGAAGTTTTTCCTTTATGTTAATACATTAGTCTAAAATTACTCAGTATTTACACTGAATATATGTATATTAAAGTTCACTACATGTACATAAATTACCACTTAGTGATTTTTCTAAATGGAAAACTATTTTACTAGTCTCCTCACATTTCAAAATGCAAAATTTTACAGAGTTTAAAAACAGAGAGGGAAAGATCACTGGTTGATTCCTTACTTATATAGCATGTGGTAGACAGTGATTTGTACAGGTCTAGCTCGGAAGAGCAGCAATGGAGATAATGTGTTTAACAAGGTCTGTAGGTTATCTGGAAGGTTTGTTTTCTGGCCAGCAACAAACTTGGCTGGCAGTTTGTGGTTCAACAATTGGTCCTTTGAAATGTATGTTAGAACTTCACCTAAGGACTTCAGTATAGAGTTCTGAAAGGATTTTTCAGATGGATCTTTGCTTTCCCCTGTTCAGAATGAAGAAAAACAGCAAGTTACATTTGTAGCTCGGTTTGTTATGGTTACAAGTGGGTTCAGTCACAGACAACTAAGCCACACTATTTCCACTTATCTAAATGATCCAATTCTAAATATTCTTAAAAATCAAAGTGTAATTATATATCCCTTAAATATTTTTCAGTGATTGTTGCTCATCCATTATAGATTCATAGATTCATAAACTCTAGGACTGGAAGGGACCTCGAGAGGTCATCGAGTCCAGTCCCCTGCCCTCATGGCAGGACCGAATACTGTCTAGACCATCCCTGATAGACATTTATCTAACCTACTCTTAAATATCTCCAGAAATGGAGATTCCATAACCTCCCTAGGCAATTTATTCCAGTGTTTAACTACCCTGACACTTAGGAACATTTTCCTAATGTCCAACCTAAATCT
>NC_133769.1:199131021-199294430 GCF_003597395.2 Chelonoidis abingdonii
GTTTGCTCTTTTTGCAACAGTATCACACTGTTGACTCATATTTAGCTTGTGGTCCACTATGACCCCTAGATCTCCTTCTGCCACACTCCTTCCTAGACAGTCTCTTCCCATTCTGTATGTGTGAAACTGATTGTTCCTTCCTAAGTGGAGCACTTTGCATTCGTGCTAGTTAAATGCTGTCTAACAACTACATGAATAGAGCACTCAATATAATAAAGTCAAACTTAGTCTGTCAGCTATTCTACTTTAAAAAACCTCTCCTTAGGTCACTTGTCATATCAAGCTACATCCCTGCTTATCATTTGTCATATACTTGCCTGTGACTTTTACCAACAAAGTTAACAACAAGTTGTGAATGCCTTCAGAAAAGAATTCCTTCCATTCACTCATCAGGTTCATAGGAAGATTTTGGATAGCCTCAGGAGTTGCTGCCTGGAAGTATGCACTAAGGGCAGAAGCCAAGTCACAGCTGACACAGGCAAAAATTTGCACCAGTGGAACATGATAAAGCGAATGGTTTTCCCTTGCTGTCTGGAAAAAAAAGGCAGTAATTTCGTAGTCCTCATTCTGCTTTAAGACAGTTATTTTATACTACATTTACACAGAGTTATCTATCACTATAGAATTTGTAGTTCATTAAGTGCTTTGAGATGTTTGATGGAAAAGCAAGTGTCAGTTACCTCTACAAAATATACTATATGAGAATTAGTAAATAAGACAAATCTGTGCTCACGCCACTTCAGAGCTCCTGGTATTTGACCTCACAATGTTATTTAAAAACTTCTGCTGGATCCCAATGAAAGTAAATAAAATACAGTTAAGTTTCCCCAGCTCTTATCAAGGTTTAGAATAATGGATTGTTTCCATTTTTACAGAACCCATTACATAATGGTAGGCAGAAACTGCCACCAAGTGGATTCAAATAGTAATGTGTGTATCTGCAACACTAAACCTTACACGGCCAAGTAGGCCAAAACCATAGTTTAAAAAAAGCACCTCTGTTCCCTCTCAAATATAAAATAACTTCATAAACTTCATTCATTAAATCATTTCCACATTGTGGAAAACTTACATTCAACCAGAAATTACTAAAATGCTGCCCACTCCCTTGGACAAAAATCAATCCCCTCCCTCAAATTGGGCTCCTGCTTTTATTTTTATTCTGTCAAGATCCACAAAGTAATATGACTAACTATTCAAAATCCTCTAAAATGATACGTCTATATAGCAAGTCCACAAATGTGGCTGCCACTATGTTTTGGGCCACTGTCTTTAAATTAACATCCATCCTTCCAGTTTGTAATGATACTGGTGTAAAATGAATATGTTTCCAGCCAAGGTAGGTGATGCAACCCCGTACTTATATTATGTAAAGCACTTTCACACCCTTCAGATGAAAGCTGCTATAAGAACATAAGAGAAAGGTATTAAGGCTTAAATATCTGTTCTTTAGCTTCCTTATTTTAAATACAGGAAAAAAAACTAGTCTAGTGTCAAATGAATAGGTGTTGAATGCCCATTCTGAGAGTCCTATTTCAGTAGCAATGATGCTTATCATATTACCTCTAACCAAGCCAGCATGGAGCACATTATGAAGTCCCACTCATTGTCCATCAGTGGAGAAGCGGAATATTTTAGCAACAGTGGAAAATAACGGATCATCTCTATATTGAAACCAAGCAACTGAGGCGTTGCTTCTTTAAGATTGCTGCAACAGAAGTACAGAAGTTAAAATCATCCTCATTAATGCAGAGGAATACAATATTTCTGTTCTAGCCTTAGTGTTTCCTCTTAAGTCAAATTCAAATTCTATATTGGAATCTGCCTAAGTGCTTAAAATACCCTTGCTTTCTTTGAGGTTAGTTCCTCTGTTAACTAATAAGTCTACATAACAAGAACAAGATAAACCAACATACAAACAAACAAGAAATTCTGTGATTCTAGACAGGCCACTAACTACACATTATACTTATCTATTTGCTCAAATAATAAGCTAATGTAAATCAGTAAATTTAGTAACTGAAACTACGGTTTGCATTATACTCGAGGATACAATTCAACATGGGTTTACAAGATTTAATGATTTCCTGTAGCCAATAAAATATATGAATGCATCACACAGAGTTTAGTTTCAAGTGTGAGCACCTGGGTGCACAAATCCCACAAGTTAATATATGAATTGATACACAAACACCTACAACAATTGCCTACTTTAAATGCATAATGCAGGCACAATGAAATTCTCTTGCCAGTTCGTCCCCATTTCATGACATCATTACACAGATGTCTTCAGTAAACCCAAGATGGATGAACTTCAGACAAATGAAAGTATTTCTTCTCTGCATGTTAAGTCTTTGGTCAGATTTTCAGGCCAAGATTTCTAAAATACAGGTCCTGAAATTCACCTCCCAAGTCTTTATTTAGGTATCTAAATAAGTGATCTGATTGTCAAAGTGCTGGGTATGCAGAAACTGCTGGACGCTCAACCCTTTTGAAAATCCAGCTATTTATTAAGGTTCTTCATCAAGGATGTAACCCCCAATCCTAAAAAGACATATGCATGTCCTTAACTTCAAGCATCCAAATAGTCCTACTGAATGGGAACTTTAAAAAATAGATTTTTGTCTTTAAACTCTTTATCCTTCTAAATAGGTTGATTTAAAATACATAGTAAGATTTGGCTATGTTAAGTTATAGCAAAATTACCCACCAGCTGAAAAGGAAGCTGTCCTCATTATCATTTCTCCAGGACATAATGATTTTTAGTATTCCAGGCAGTAGCTCTCGGCAATCAATGCTTCCACTGTGTAAACAGCAGTTTAAAATGGCAAGATATCCAAAAGCTCCTACAATACAGTAAAATACCATGTAAAAAGCACATATAACACATTGAATGCTCTTGAATACATTCATGTATTTATTAAAAGACAACGCCAGCACAAGAAAGAAAAAGTGCATATCCAATTACTACTTTTTGTTTGTATCTTACATATACAAACATACAAAAATTTATTCTGGACAATATTTAGATTTCTCTTTTTGCTTCGGTAGTTAATCTGCTATTATGATTAAATGTTATGATAATTTTATACAGTTAATGATAGAAGTGATTAAAAAATGCAAACTCAGGTTCCAACAGCATATTTATCCTTTGCAGCACAAAACAAAGAGTCATAGGTTAAACCAGGGGTGGGCAACCTTTTTGGCCCAAGAGCCACATCAGGGAATAGAAATTGTATGGTGGGCCATGAATGCTCACAAAATTGGGGTTGGGGTGCGGGAGGAGTGCAGGCTCTCGGGTGGGACTGAGGATGAGGAGTTGGGGTGTAGGAGGGTGCTCTGGGATGGGACTGAGGGGTTCGGAGGGCGGGAGGGAGATCAGAGCTAGGGCAGGGGTGCGGGAAGGGGTGCAGGTTCCGGCTGGGGGTGCAGGCTGCGGATGAGAGGTTTGGGGCGCAAGAAGGTGCTCTGAGCTAGGATTGAGGGGTTTGGAGAGTAGGAGGGGGATCAGGGCTGGGGTAGGGGGTTGGGGCATGGGGAGAGGCCCAGGGGTGCAGGCTCTGAGCAGCGGTTAACTCAAGCGGCTCCTGGAAGCAGTGGCATTGTCCCTTCTCAGGCTCCTATGCGTAGAGCAGCCCCCAACCCTGCTAGTGTCAGAGCAGGCCATGCAGCTGCTTCTGGGTGCCGCGTGGTATGGCCCCTGACCCAGCGCCCCGGCTGGAGCACCAGAGCAAGGCCGAGCCGCATGGTGCTGCCCCGACCCTGTGCTCCGGCCAGAGCGGGGCCAAGCCACGTGGTGTGGGTTGTGGGCCAGCTTAAAACAGCTCATGGGATGGATCCAGCCCACAGGCCGTAGTTTGCCCACCCCTGGGTTAAATTATACATTTAATGAGATAATTAGAAAAAGAAAATATTGCACATATGCAACATGCAGAAAAGAGACACCTATGTTAACTGTGAATCCTTATTACTGCATTAATGTATTTTTTCCATTTAAATTTCCATTTTAAAAGAAAGAAGAAAATATGCATTTACACCTCCTGGAGAATAGGTACATTTTTTACAAGCACCATACCAACGACGTGAGCATTCCATTAGCTGCCCTCTTTATATGTGCACGTCAAGGAGCATACACCTCACACAAGATCTGGTGCTGTATTTACAAGAACTTTACCAGCTCTTTCATGAAGTGAGTAGAGTACAGACTCAATGGGGAACTCATTCCTTGACAAATGTTTAGAAACTGGGCACACATTTCTTGGCCAGGATCCTTTGGAGAAATAGGATGGGGCAGAATGGGACATGTGGACCAGAGGAGCTGACTGGGCATCTATTATCCTCAGTCACAGAGGAGTGTGCTGAACAGACTCATGGGGATCTCCTATACAACCAGGGAATAGTCCAAGACTCACTCCCCTGCTATCTACTTAAAATTTCCCAGGTCAGGCCCTGGTGGCCCAAATGCAGTCTCACAAGCAAAGAGAGAGAGCCCCAAAAATGTTAACTGAATGTATAACCCAATGATAATATAGTCAAATACATACCAGTTGTGTGGAAAATAAAGAATCTGATGGGGCAGGAAAATTCAAGATTCTGATCAACTATTCCCCCTTAACCAGTGTTTAAACATTCACATTTACAAAACCTTTACAATATGTTTATTTGCAAGCGCTCGAAGATACAACACAGTTTTGCCCAAATGGTCATGAATTTGTTTTGACAATGCTAAGATTTTCAAATTCAGCAAGAGATATATAGTCACATGACAAGTATCAAGTTTTTATGTAGCTTGGTCAATAAGAGCATGGCCAAAAATGAATGAAAAAAAGGAAGAAGAGGGAGGAAGAGTGTTTTGTTTTTTATTTTAACTACACCATACTCAAACACCTCAAAGGACTTTTCTTATACTTTCCCACACAATTCCTCCTAGGGTAGAAACCCAACTACAAAAAGTTTAGGCTCAAAAGGATAATTTTCCAGAAAGTTACACCTTTTCAAAAGCGATATAGGGCACTTAGAAGTCTAAGTCACATTAATTCATACTGCAACAAAAAAATCTGGACCTAGGTCATTTGTTTTCCATTCTGGAAAGGCCATGTGGGTAATACTTAGTTATATATATGAGAACAGTTCTTAATAGTTTATAAAACTGTTGGTACAACACGTAATCAAGACAAGATAATGCAGTTTCGTTCCATTACCAACAATTTGTTTGTAGTAAACAGTTGCCTTATCAAATAGTCTATGAAGCATTAGTACGAATAAATTAATTACAAATTTGTCCCATCTTAAATTAATAAACCAAACTGGCTGAAGAGTGTATAGTTATGTTACTGACCATCAGTACTGATGAGCTCGGTTTGCATGCATGCCATAAGTTTAGCAGTACACTGGATAACTAGTTCTTCCTTTTCTTCTTCGGGTAAAAATGGAGACAGGCTCTGAACTGTATGTAAGTTGCCTTCGGTTAATGGGAAAAATCTGTTCATGTAAACAAGACGCCAAGAATGAAATGGGGAAACAAAGTTCAGTTTTATTATAGGAAAATGTAAATTGGCTCCTAGGGATCATGGTTCAAAGAAGGATTATTTCATATTGTGCTTCTTTCAAGCCATTTATATACAGTAAATTGCATTTATTTTACACTGCATATATAAACAGTACCCATCCTACATATTTCATTCAACAGAACCAGTAGCAATACAGTATCAACAACATTCACTCACAACTACAAAGAATTATGAATTGTAGTATTAGAATACCCCTCAGTCATCTTATAAAGTTGTTTTATTTCACTGGATGCAATATTCTTTGTATGGATCACTCTAACCATGGCTAAGGCCCAAAGTCTTCCACGCTCTTTTGATCTACAGAAGAAAAAGGAAAAAAAAAAGATTTAATTTACATGTAGATTGTACACATACACACACACCCTACATATGTGAACATATCAAGGAAAAGACCTTAATGACAGAAGTCGGAATGAAATCACATCAGTAAAAGCGATCTCTGTAATAGATCACATCAGTAAAAGTAATAATCTCTATCGTGCAAATGCCATAGCCAGAATAAGTCAGGAATGTTGTATTTCATCCAGTATTTTCTAAATCTGTACCTACCTGTTAAATAATATTTGCAGAAGATTGGTTGTATTACCAAATGCACTTAAGTCCTCATATGTAATACTGATTACTTGAAGCATGTTGAGAAATTCAAGAAGGAGACAAGGAGGATCATCAAGTTCTTCAATCCACTGCAAAGAGTATAGCAGTTCTGCAACTAATCAAACCAACAAAAGTATCGGTTTTAATATAAGCATGATGCATGCGGAGAGCCTCTGCTTACATTTCCATGTATCTTGGTAACAACAGAAAAACGTTTACATTCACACATGACTTCAGGTGCTGAAAGGAATGAGCTGGACTCCTGGCACCAATACTTATGTACTCTGGGGTTAACAATAGGTAAGCATGAAAAGGACTCTAGTTAGTGACTCTTCTCCTACACCTTCATATTTTTTTCCTCTTCTTGGCTCTAATTTTCCTGACTGCTGCTCCTAAACTAGGCAGTCAAGACCGAATTTCAGATAGTAACCCCAGTCTGAAGTTAGAAACCAGTTCTTAAAATTACTGTGTGTTTGTTTCTTTTTCATCCTCTTATGAAGGACCACACTGAGAAGTTACATTCCTCTTCAATAGCAACAGAAGAAGAACATGGAATGGCATCACTACTTCATAAAATGCATAATGTCAATGGTCAGATCTGATTTAAAAACATGAAAATAATTAAGCCACTTCACAAGTAAAAGCGACTGAACAAGAGGAAGGTATGGATGGAGTAATGAGGATAAGAAAAATGGTTGCAATAACATCTCCGATCTCATGCCTAACACTCAAGTATGTACCAATATACCTGGATACACTGCATGTATACTCACCATGCAGGAGGCAGTGTTTTGGGATAGCTGGTATTTAAGAACAACTATTTTTACCTCAGTGTATGCTAAGAGGTTAGTTGAGAGAGTATGAATACAAGCAAAAAATGAAAGGCCAGAAGGGTTCTAGATATATAAACATCACACTAAAAGGCCATGTCTAGATTACGCGCCGTATTGGCACGTTAAAATCGATTGCTCGGGGATCGATATATCGTGTCTAATCTAGACGGGATATATCGATCCCTGAGCGCGCTTATATCGATTCCGGACCTCCACCAACCCCAACGGAGTTCCGGAATCGACATGGCGAGCCGCGGACATCGATCCTGCGCGGTGATGACGGGTCAGTAAATCGATTTTAGACATTCGACTTCAGCTACGTTATTCACGTAGCTGAAATTGCGTATCTAAAATCGATTTTACCCCGTAATGTAGACCAGCCCAAAGATACTTGTGCACTTAAAGCAGGATCAGAACAACAACTGTAAAAGATATAGGATAAAGTAATAATGTCAGCTATATTCCAAACCTTTCATTAATAATTGCTTCCACCAATTAATACAATTTGGTTCACAACTACAATATAAAATCAACTGCTCTTTAGTTTTACCATTCTCAGGGTATGGCTACATTATGGGATTATTCCGATTTTACATAAACTGGTTTTGTAAAACAGATTGTATAAAGTCGAGTGCACGCGGCCACATTAAGCATATTAATTTGGCGGTGTGTGTCCATGTACCGAGGCTAGCGTCGATTTCCAGAGCGTTGCACTGTGGGTAGCTATCCCATAGTTATCCCATAGTTCCTGCAGTCTCCCCTGCCCATTGGAATTCTGGTTTGAGATCCCAATGCAAAAACAGTGTCACAGGTGATTCTGGGTAAATGTTGTCACTCAATCCTTCCTCCGTGAAAGCAACGGCAGACAATCATTTCGCGCCCTTTTCCCCTGGATTGTCCTGGCAGACGCCATAGCATGGCAACCAAGGAGCCCTTTTCCTTGTCCAACGGTCAACCAATGTTATCTGGAGCGCTACAGAACGCAGTACGGAGTGCTTAAACAGCAGCAGTTCATGTGTCTTTGCAAGGTAGCAGAGAGCGTTACAATCCTCTATTCCACCATCTTCCATTGTAAACTGGCGTGAGATGACGGTTATACAGTTGTTCTGTACCATCGCTGCTGTCAGGGTCTCCTTGCTGGCCTCGGCTGAGGTCGGCCGGGTGCGCAGTGATAAAAATGGGATATGACTCCCGGGGCATCCCTCTTTATGTTTGTCTAACAAATCGAGAATCAGTCCTGCCTAGAAAACGGGGCAAGTTGTACTAGAGAACCAGAGAGCAAAGCCGCCGGTTCAGAGCCCCAGAAGATCTGCAGTAAAATGTATGAGCTGGCATGGCATTCTAGGGGGTGCCTCCTGCAACAACCCCACCGTTGCTTCCCTCCTCTCCCAACCCTGGCTATACGTGAGTGTCCCCCATTTTGTGTGATGAAGTAATAAAGAATGGCAGGAATAAGAAACACTGACTTTTAAGTGAGATAAATGAGGGGAAAGCCTCCAGCTGCTATGATATTTGAGCAGGACATGAAAAAGGGGGGGCGGGGAAGGGACGCAGCCTCCCGTGCTTATGATAAGTCCAGAGTACAGGGGATCGTCTTAGACATGAAAGGGGGGCTGTGGAAGCTCAACCCAGTTGGCTACGACAAGGACGGTTAACCAGCCATTTTGCACCATTGCGGAATCGACGGGAGTCAGTTCCCATTTTAGCCAGCGCCCCTGCCGACCCAACGAGAATCAGCAGGAGCAACTCACCGGCTGAGGATGAGATGATATGCAGTCATATGCACTATCGCCGCACGGGAAGGATGCTGGTGTCATTGCCGAGCAACCCCGTCTACCCAGCAGCAATGTAGCAGACATAGGGTGACATGGAAAACATAGGCGAGAACGATTTTTTTCCTTTTCAATCACGGGGGGGGGGGGGGGGGGGCGGAGAGAAGAGTGTAAATGACAACATATAATTCTGAACACCGGGATGTTTTGACCTCAGAGCATTGGAGCTCAGCCAAGAATGCAAATGCTTTCGGAGACGGCGGGATAGATGAGTCCTCAATACCCTCCCCCTCCATGAGCGTTCCATTTGATTCTTTGGCTTTCCGTTACGCTTGTCCACACAGCCATAGTGCTCGGGAGCCTCTGCATCAGCCTGGAATTTCAAATGTTTTGGCATTGCGTCTTCTGTAACGGAAGTCTGATAGAACAGATTGTCCCCCATACAGCGATCAGATCCAGCATGCTCATCTCCTGTAGGGTCGCAGGCTGGAGCTCTTTTTGGATTTGGGACTGCATCGCCACTCATGCTGATCAGAGCTCCACACTGGGCAAACAGGAAATGAAATTCAAAAGTTCGCGGGGCTTTTCCTGTCTACCTGGCCAGTGGATCCGAGTTCAGATTGCTTTCCAGAATGGTCACAATGGTGCACTGTGGGATACCACCCGGAGGCCAATACCGTCAATTTGCGGCCACACTAAGCCTAATTCGACATGGCAATACCGATTTCAGCATTACTCCCCTCGTCGGGGAGGAGAACAGAAATTGGTTTAAAGAGCCCTTTATATCGATATAAAGGGCTTTGTTGTGTGGACGGGTGCAGGGTTAAATCGGTTTAACGCTGCTAAATTCGGTTTAAATGCGTACTGTAGGCCAGGCCTCACTTACTTATATTTTCAATTTTCTTCCTTTCTGCGTCGTGGTTTTCAAACATCACCTCATGGTCCTGTATAAGTAGTGCCATTTTACTTAACAATGCTGCAGTGCATAGATGGTTTGGAAGTTTAGTTGTTTTGCATAGCTTAACCTCTGTTCCTGAGTGCTCACAGTTCACACTCAGTCTTCCTTCCAAAAGAGGTTTGTGTAACCACTGTAACAAACACAACAAAGGAGCTGTCCACAATTACATGTAATTTTTACAGAATAACACAAAGGCTCAGGCATTTGTGTAACTTTTCAAATTCAAAATTACTTACAATGTCACTTAAAGTTCCCACATTATGATTCCCAAGTGTTCATAACAAATAGCTGGTAAAGGTACCATAACTGGAGAACTATTCCCAACACAGGTCTAATTGCTGTAGCAAGGTTATTGGTGGGGGATTCCTAATTTAAATTTAAAATCCTTTTCTGTTTAATTTCAATCATATTGCCAGCCAAATTAAAGAGACACTTGTAACTTCAAAATTGCATTTATGTCTGAAAATTGTATATACAGTATAGTTGCAAATAATACTAGGAGTATTATACCCTGACAGTAGTTAAGGAAAAATAGATATATGTTTTTTTCAGTTTACTCTGCCTATTTGACAACACTTTGAGACCAGTCAGTTTCAGTGTTTTCTCTCTATATCCCTAAATCAGTTGAAAAGACTATAAACAGCTGCAGAGGAACAATACAAGCCTTATAAAAGGATTATTTTTAAACAGGACTTACTTTTAAGAGGTCACTATCAGAAACTGCATTTTTTAACCCAGTAAATCGCAAAATAAAGCAAGTTGACAGTATCCTTTAAACAGTATTTTATGTAGAATCCAAAAAGAGGGGAGTTTTTATATTTAGAGATTTTGCACAGCATCATTCGGGACACAACCACCCGAATGTTCTGTGCATGTATGGCCCTGCAGATGCATGCACATACCCTAACCTTCCCCTCCCGTATGGAAAGGGATTCATCCACCTCCGCTGCTTTCTCATCTGGACCTTGATCCTACAAGCTTCTGTGCACTTTGGCCTTGATCCAGCTCAGCACTCAACATGTGCTTAACTGTACGTATTCACTGACTTCAGTGGGACTATTCCTATGCTTAGAGATAAGTATGTGCATAAGTGTGCTGGATCATGGCCAGAGTAGCATAGCACCATGCAGCACTGAGCTCCTGGACCTCACAGGGGGTGGAAACTAGACAGGCAATAGAAGGAGAGGCATACTTCACATCATTTCCAACCACACTGCTCCAGAGATTAAGCAGGAAAGGTTACAGAAAAAGCAGCCCAGGTTGTAGATACATCAGCTATTTCATTGTGCAGTAGCTTTCACACTGCAATCATTTTCATACCTCCATGGGTAGAGATTCTCGCAACTTTTCCCATTCAGAGTTGTTTGGAGTAATACATCTAAAATAAGTTCCCAGAAGACAACCAGACAGTTCTCTAGCTTCCAGTAGCTTAGTCAGCAAATCATTAACTGTGGAGATCAAAACCTGAAGGCTGAAAATGTGGGGGAAAAAATTCTTCCTGAGAAATTAAGCACAATCATGTGACAACAAGACAACATTTCACATCAATACCAGACCACATCAATGGCTTTTCACTTTGCATTTTAGTTCATGCTGTTACCTCAGACAGAATAATAAACATTTTAATTATTTTGGACCTAAGTATAAGCTGATGCTGTTAAAGGATTAATTTTTAATTATTTCATATTTTAATATCCCAAAACAAATAGATACACTGTAAACATAGTTACCTTTTAACATCCAAAGAAGAAGACTGAATTTGATTCTTGACCCACAATGCAGATTTATGCACGAAGGTGCTCTGTTTCTGCATATGGCCAACCTGATGCACAAGCGAATTTAGGCCAGACAACCAAGTGTGCTGTAGTTTATTGACAAGTAAATCTAAACACAAAAAATAAGGTAGTTAAAATATTAACTGCCAAATTACATAATGCATAATGGTGGGCACACTCACTACATCACTGTTCTCTTAACACGTGAAGTAGTGTTTCTCAAACTTTTTAGGTTGGTAACCAACTATCTGAAGTCAAAAATTTGCAGGACTCTCTTACATTTACTATAAAAGTAAGCAAAATATGTATATAATTGAGAAGTCAAGCATACAAAAGTTGTTAGGAAATGCCAGAATTAAGGATGCAATCTTAATTTGGCCAACTTGTGCATATGTATTATGATATCATTTTTAATTCCAGGCCTAGATTTCTATGATTCCATGTAAGAGACTTCAAGGGGCCATCAAGTCCAGCTCTCTGCACTGAGGGAAGGCCAAGTAAACCTAGACCATCCTTAGCAGGTGTTTGTCCAACCTGTTCCTAAAAACCTCATATGACAGAGATTCCACAACCCCTCTTGGAAGCCTATTCCAGAGCTTAACTACCCTTACAGAGTTGGAAAGTTTTCCCTAATATCTAACCTAGATCTCCCTTGCTGTAGATTAAGTCCATTACTTCTTGTCTTACCTTCAGCGGACATGGAGAACAGCTGATCTTACTCCTCTTTATAACTGCCCTTATCAGGTCTCCTCTCAGTCTTCTTTTTTCAAGACTGAACATGCCCAGTTTTTTTAAAACTTATCTCCATAAGTCAAGTTTTCTAAATCTTTTATCATTTTTGTTGCTCTCTTCCAAACTCTCTCCAATTCATCCATGTCTTTCCTAAAGCATAGCACCCAGAACTGGACACAGCACTCCAGCTAAGGCCTCGCCAGTGTCGGGTAGAGCAGGAAAATTACCTCCCATGTCTTACATAAAACACTGCTGTTAATAAACTCCAGAATATTCTTAGCATTTTTTTTTGCAGCTGTAGCACATTGTTGACTCTTATTCAATCTGCGAACTACTAGAACCTCCAGATCCAACACTTATCCAGTTATTCCCCATTTTGCAAGCTGTGCATTTCATTTTTCCTTCTTCAGAAAAGCACTTCGCACTTATCTTTATTGGATTTCATCTTATTTCATCCAAGTTGTCAAGGTTTTTTTGAATTCTAATCCTGTCCTCCAAAGTGCTTCCAACACCTCCCAGCTTGTCATCTGCAAATTTTATAAGCACACTCTCCACTCCATTATCCAAGTCACTAATGAAAAGATTGAATAGACCCAGTATTGATCCCTGTGGGACACCACTAGATGCAACTTCCCAGTTTGACAGCAAAACCCTGATAAAATACGCTCTGAGTACGGTCTTTCAACCAGTTGTGCACTCACCTTATAATAATTTCATCTAAACCATATGAGAATGTCACGTGGGACTATGTCAAAAGGCTTAATAAAAACAACATCTACTGCTTCCCCGCTATCCGCTAGGTCAGTAATCTTGTCAAAGAAGGAAATTAGGTTGGTTTGGCATGATTTGTTCTTGACAAATCCAGGCTGGCTACTCCTTATAGCTCTATTATCCTGTAGGTGCTTACAAACTGAATGTTTAATAACTTGTTCCAGTATCTTTCCAGGTATTGAAGTTAGGCTGACTCATCTATAAATTCTCTGGGTCCTTTGTTGCCCCTTTTAAAGACAGGCAGTAGGCTTACCCTTCTCCAGTCTTCTGGGATGTCACGCATCCTCCACAAGTTCTCGAAGCTAATTGCTAATAGTTCTGACATTGCTTCAGCTAGTTCCTTACATACGCTAGCCTGCATTTCATCAAGCCCTGCCAACTTGAATACACTTATCTAAATATTCTTATGCCTGCTTCTTTCCCTGTTTTATGTTCCTTCTCCCTTGTTAATATTAATTGTGTGGAGTATCTGGTCACCACTAACCCTTTTAGTGACGACTGAAGCAAAACAGGCATTAGACACCTCAGCCTTCTTCATTTCATTAGTTATTAGCTCTGTTTCCCAATTAAGCGGTGCACTCACACTTTCCTTTGTCTTTCTCTAGCTCCCAGTGCATTTGGAGAACCTCTTCTTATTGCCTCTTACGTCCCTTGCTAGGTGTAACTCACTCTGTGCTTTAGCCTTTCTGATTTTGTCCCTACATGCTTATGCTACTCTTCTGTATTCCTTCTTAGCAATTTGTCCAGATTTCCACTTTTTGTAGAATTTCTTTTTGATTTTCAGGTCATTACAAAGCTCCTGATGCAGCCAGAGTGGTCACTTCTTATTCTTCCTATTGGGATAGCTAGAAGTTGTGTGTTTAATATGGTCTCCTTGAGAAACTGCCAGCTCTCCTGCACTCCTTTATCCCTTCTATTTTCTTCCCATGGGATGTTACCTACCAGTTCTGACTTTGTTAAAGTCTGCTTTTCTTAAGTCCATTGTTCTTATTCTGCAGTTCTCACTCCTTCCTTTCCCTAGGATCATGAAATCTGTCATTGCACGATCACTTTCACCCAAATTGCCATCCAACCAGTGGTGCTGGAACAATTTTTATAGTGCGGGTGCGGAGAGCCAAACTGTAAAACCCTGTATATAACGAAAACCACTTCAAGACGGAAGGTACTGCAGCACCCCCCGCACCGCTAGTTCCAGCACATATGCAGCCAACTTCAGATTCGTAACCAATTCTTCTCTGTTGGTCAGAATCAAGCCTAAAACGGCTGTCCACCTGGTTACTTCCTCCACTTCCTGAAACAAAAAGTTGTCCCCAAAGCACTCAAAGAACTTATGGGACGTTTTGTGTTTTGCCATATTATTTTTCCAACAAATGTCTGTATAGTTCAAGATCCTCATGACCACATACTATTTTTTCCTACAGGACCCAAGCCTTAGTCAATGCACAGAATGGACAGTGCTCACTTAATGAGCAGCCATTCAATATTTTATTTTCTCCTCATTGTTCAACGTGTGATCTCAGGCCTTATTTATTTCACACTATGCAAACTCTGTTCTAAAAACAGAATTATTAATTTCTTCATGGGCTTCACTATGGGGCTCCTTACTATATTATCAGAGTGTTTCACAAATACTAATTAATTTATTTTTATAATACTCCTGTGAGATAAAGGTGCAGCATTATCCTCATTTTACAGATGGGGAACTAAAGCACAGAGAGATTAAGCTAAAAAGTATTCACTAATTTTGAGTATCCAATTTGAGATGCATAAAACCTGATTTTTCAGAGTTCATTGCATAATATAGCAATGTTCAAAGCACAGCTCTCATTGACTTCAGTTGCAACTGTGAGTGTTTAGCAAATCAGACCCTAGTTCTCAGCAAATCAGATATTGTAGTCTTTTTTCCCCCTTTTTTTTTTTTAAACAGTTGGTCATGATGCAATTTGATTAGCATCACAGAGGCACTCTGTGGCAGACACAGAGACAGACTCCAGTTCCCCAGGACAGCATTCAGCTGCCTTAACCAGGAGACCCTTCTTCCTTTTCCTGCAATCCCTTCCTTCATTTACTCCACCTCTTCCAACTTCTTCAACAAATAAAGCACGGGTCCTACAGGCAACATCTCTTCCAATACGCAACCTGGCACAATGACTATCCATTGTCTTTTTCAGTAACAATTCATAGTCATTCTGTGACTCTCTCTTGTCATCATGGACTAGGAAAAGAAAGCAAAAATGACTCTATAGCCTGAAGATTAGGGCATTCACCAGAGAGGAGGGAGACCCAAGTTCAAGTCCTGGCTCTAGTGACTAATTATTTATAAAAAAGTAGAACAGCTTCACAAGATAAGAGAAAGCCCCATATCAAAATATCCCATAGACCAGTAGCTTGGGCACTCCCCTGCAATGTGGGAGACTCAGATCCCTCCTTCTCATCAGGTAGAGGGGGGAACTGAATCCAGGTTTCCAGTATCCTAAGTGAGTGCCCTGACAAATGGGCCACAGTGTAAAAGGGAAGTACCACCATCAGCACCTGTTCCTGAATCCTTTCCTTTGCTTTTGTCAAACTGTCTGAAAGTCCAAATAAAGTTTTCAGATCAAAACAGAATCTTTCAACATTACCAAAATGTTATAACTTCTTCAATTTGGTTGAAACTATTTGGCAAATTAGACACAAATTTGTGAACAGTTTTGGTCAACCAGAAACTGCAACTATTCATCTGAAAAATGTCACACAGCTCTAGTTATAACTGACCAGTTGAGAAACACCGATCCCGCTTTATGAGGATATTACTTGGGTAACATGTTGTGGATTTTTTTTGCACAAAACCTTAAATTTCTGGAGGTGGCTTTTCTCTACTACTGCCCTGAAGATCACCCTTTAATACAAACCAACATTAAACACATATGCAAATAAAATCAGAACAATAAAATGTTCTAAAGTCAGATTTTAGTTTATAAAGTAATTCCTGCATTGGGTTACCTGACAAGTGTGTAGCATCCTGGCTCTGAGCACACAGCTGGAAAATAGTGAACAATAAGTCTTCGGAAGATGGCATCAGTAAGCACCCTTTAACTGAGCTGAAAAAGTTAGAGGCTACGTCACATATGAATGATACTGATGGTTCAGTATTTCCAGCTTCAGAAAGATCCTTAGCTTTTGAAAGAGCTGCTTGAAGTTTGTCAATAATTCTTTCAACATAAATTTCACCAATCAAGGACTCTATTTTTAAAAAAAAAAAAAAAAAAAAAAAAGACTTTATGATTACCATGTGACAAGTAAGATCAGACGGAAGCCATCAGACGCTATAAACAGTCTTTGCCCGTTTTTCCAGGTTCACTAATATTGAAAGCAAGATGAAGGGGAGTTCTGCTTTAATTTTGTATGTGCTACAGCTTGATTCATTTCACTCTAGTCAAAGATGTCCTAGCTCAGTGGTCCCCAACCTTTTTTGTCTGGCAGGTGCCAGACGAAGGACCGTGGTGGCGGTCGAGCATCCGCCGAAATGCTGCTGAAATTTGGCGGCATTTCGGTGGCAATGCCTCTGGATGATGCCGCTTGTGGCGGATGCTCGACCACCGGCCAGGACGACATTTAGATGCCCCCGTGGGTGCCATGGCACCCGCGTGCACTGCATTGGGGACCCCTGTTCTAGCTCTTCAACACCTGATGGAACACACCCAACATATTCTGGGTAGTTTGTTACACAAGCATTTTGCACAAAATGAATGGTAAACGTGCAGCAATACCTCCAGTTCCACAGCCATCCACTGAAATGCCTGACACTGACTCATGATAGGGCAAACATTCAGTCCTGAAGCACTGCATTAGGACTTTGAAGCTGGCAAGTCTGACTGACTTCTTTTCTATGAGCAAGTTTCCGATACCCTCCTCTGGGACCCAACAGCACAAAGCAATAGTATTATGAAGATCTATTTATTCTACAGTATGCATTCATCTGACTGGTGCATCTCTTGGGAAATTATGAAACACTTCTTGGGCACCAAAAAAGAATCCAGCCTTCAAATAAACTAGGGAACATTACTGCAAGCATTTTAATAAATACTAGCAAGCTAAACAAAATGACAGCACTATAAATACATTGACTTTAAAATTGGGTAATACACCAGAATATGAAATTCATTAATATCGAGGTGTATATCACACTTGCCACACAAGAGAAGCAACAGCTGGAACAGGCAGTTACTCACAAAGGTGTACCATACATCTCTCAGTGCACGTGCCCCAAATAAGGAGACTGAGGACTTATAAATTGTTTCTATTGTCTGAGATCAGAGGGTTCAGATGTAGATCCATAACGCTTCTGATTTGACACTACTTTCTGAACAGTAAACTTCAGATGGTATGGTCTATTCTGCAGTGAATCATTTAGTAAATCCAATTTTTGCATTAAAGAATTATACAAAGAGAGAAATGGAAAATCTAAAAAGAAACAAGATTAACACTAATCCTGTTAACAGATACATGGAAATGGAAGCATATCAAGTCGCTACTCCAGGTTAGTTTCAATAAATTAAAAGGCCATAATATACTAGCTCAGGTAAATATAAACAGAGAAGCAGCTAGATATTACAAAATGTGATATGGTGAAAAGCCTCAAGAAGTTCTTCCCTCCACCCAGTAGCAATTCACCTACCATTTTTAACATGCTGTGATAATACCAAGCTCAGGAGGGTCCATCTTTCTGAACAGTACAATTCCAACGAGGTTGTTGTGGTTTTCAAACCCTTATAGCACAGATCATCTGCTAGTATTACAAGCTTCTCCCCTAGTACGTCACCTTTCAGCCACTCAGAGACTAATGAATGTTTCACTGAGTCCGAGCATGCCTGAATTACAAGAAAACAGCTATTTTTGCAAGGTTAATAACTTTAAGGAGATAGGATTAGTATGTATTAGCCTTTAGAGAAAATACTTCATTCTTATCCATTAATGCCAAGTTATAATGTAAGCATTTTTCCAGAAACTAATGCCAAATTATATACTGGCAGAAAAATTCTGCTAAGTGATGAGCCAATTATTATATAAATAATAAAAAATAGAAAACTGGAAGGAATTTTAAAGTGTGAGGCATCCATAAGTGAGGAGGGATGACACTGATACTGGGCATCAAGAGATCTGGGTTCAGTTCCCAGCTCTGCTACCAACTTCATATATCACTTCAGGCAAGACACAGATTTCTCTGTGCTTCTGTTCCCTATCTGTAAAAATGGGGAAAACACTACTTTACTTCATAGGACTGTTGCAAGAACGAATGTATTAATGTTTCTGAGTTGCTCAGATAATATGGTGATAAATGCTATACAAATGCCTATAAAGTAAAATAACTTGGTCCTAATTAGCCAGTATTTCTGGGGTTTCCAAATAGTGGTTGAATTTACACATCATGCATTCTAAAGTATATATGCACGGTGTGATGCTGTTTTGTCAAGAATAAATGGCTCAGGGGAATGGAAGTCTATATAACACATGCCACCCAACTGACCACATTAGAGACTTCTATATATGAATGGACAAGGAGCCCTTCTACATCAGAGATGAGACATGCTGAAGATGGAAGTTTACAATACAGGCAATGCATTGCTTCTGTCAGTGGTTTTCAAATTTTTGTATTGGTGACCACTTTCACACAGCAAGCTTCTGAGTGTGACGCCCCTCCCATATAAATTAAAAACAGGGAGAAAGGGATAATTTAATTTAATGGGGGCTCAGGGCTGTCAGCAACTCTAGTTTGAGAACCCCTGAAGAAGTGCTTCAGTTTCTAATGCTACCTACCATGGGCTTGTGAGAGAGGTGCTATATTTAAGTTATACGAAAACAGCACTGTTTCAAATTTAATTATAACTAGATTTTCAAACTGTGAAAATCAGACTAGTTTGTAGTCTACTCCAGTTTAACTAACTGAAATCCTATCACTTAAAGATTGGAAAGTATCCAAAAGTATGCATGCAAAATAAGAATAAAATTCCCAAAGAAGATACCTTTTGAATTACTTGTAGGAAAATACTCCATTTCAGATCCATCTAGTGGAAAACCAAACAAACAAAAATATAGTTAATAAAATATATTCCATTAGGATAAGAAAACTTAATGCAATCTCTATTTATTGTCCAATTTTAATTTCTGAAAAGGATGTGTAGAAGTTGTAAAGCCTTAGCAGTGAACATAGGTTACTCTCATAATTATGATTATTTAGCAGCCAATAATCAATGAAAGAAATTATAATTGCCCAATTTAATGGCAACCTAAGTTTCTCCTGTCAACTAGATCAAAATGGGTAGACGTGACTGTGGTTAAGAGAAAGGCTACAGGTTAATACTATAAATCATATTGTATGAAGATGGTAATTTAGGAACAAAAATCTTCAGATGTATTCATTATTTTCAGTACAGTATATTTATGTCAAGTGAAAGGGATAAACATATTAATGTCATAACACTTTTCCTAGTATTCTAATTCCAAACTCTCTTAATTCCATCTTCCCTTTGTCATATTTATCCAAAACAAATGTTAGTTATTCTGAGTCAGAATACATTTTCCAGATCCAAAATAACTATTATTCCCACTGCCAGTTGTAGCCCACAAATCAGGACAGTCATCATATAAATTCTTCGATTTGCAAAGTAAAAAAGAAAGCCTTACCTTAGTTAAGTCATCAACAATATTTTTGCGCTCTGTATTATTGTTACAACACCTAAGGACACTGTACAAAATATCAACCAGAAAATCGGTCTCTTTCCTCCAGTCTTCTTTCAACCAAGCTATTAAATTCTGATGCAAAAACCGTATTGATGGATTTTCATGCTGAAGTTTTACATCTTGCTGGGATTCAGTCTGAGCAGCACTCACATCATTTTCCTGCTCTAACAGCACTTGAAAAACTCTGCTAGAAGGGAAGGAGTTGAGCAAAGCAGAGAGAAACTTTAAGTGCCGATCAGACTTCTGTTCACTGATATACACAATACTCAGTTCAGCAAGGCTACAGACTAAATCTTCTAAAGGTTCTTTCCTTAGAAACAAAATATGTGGTGGATCAGTCAGTATTTCAGATTCACCATTATTTGTCACTTCAGCAGGCTTCCCATTCTCTGTGTTTATTTCAGATTTATTCTCATCTGTAAATCTGATTTTTATAGTTCTTCTTTTGCTTGGTTTCATAGAGTTCTCTGGGCTCTGCAGAATTTGTAGCATACAGGATATAGCAACCAAAGATTTCTCATCAGCATCTGCTGCATCAACATGGAGTACATACATTTTTGAGAGACTGTCCCAGAAATTTGACAAGAGTCTCCGGAAAGTTTCAGCTGTGCCATCATCATTTAAGATTTCTGTCTTTGTTTCCCAGGAGCTCAGTGTTTCTGCTATTTGGTAAAACAATGGACCAATTTGTAACCTGGTCTCTTTAAGCACGGCTTCAATGAGAGGAATTAACTACAAACAGAAATGCAAGAAAGTTTTAGTAACTAAATGTTTACATAACTGGATAATAGTTTTAATACTGACAATCTCAGGAAGCTCTGCAAAACAAAGTGTTTAACATCTATTAAATATCAACTTAACAGCAATCCTGAAAACAGAATTAGTAAAACGTCTAACCCACCCAACCTCTTCTATTAAACATTTACAAAGCCCTATCCATTACATTTATGCTTTATTGTTAAAGACATTGAGGTTTCATAGAATAATTCCGCACTCTGTCAGAGGGTTTGATTTTATGGGAAGGAGGATAAAAAAACACAGCTAAAGTTATTTTTCCTTAGATTTTCTGGGATTTTTTTTAACTGTTGAATAAATTTGCATTGAAGTGTTTCACAGTTTTGTTCAAGTTAAAATTGTGAAATTGCAAAACTGAGAAGAACTTTTAAAATATTTACATAATATATACCTGATCACATATAAGCATCTGCTGAATTTGTTTTTGTTCATCTTCTTCACCTAAATTCTGTAGCATGGCAAATCGTAAACACTCCATAAATGCAGATATAATTGCAGAACACTCTGAATGGCTAGCTATGGCTCGCTCACTTGACAACCTAAATACATGTAAATCAGGAGACATAAAAAGAAATAATCATTGTTCCTTGATTACAATCTGATTACAGTGCTTTAATGTAATACCATAGGTGCTGTTCATTTGAGGAAAAAGAGATAAGAAAATCTATAAGTGACCTCAAAATAAAAATTCAGGAAAACAAGTTCTACATAAATCACAACTAGAAACATGGGCAATTAAGCATGCTGCTTTTTAGCCTACTTTACTTATTCATAAAAATACAATTAAGGATGAAACACATTTGTGGCTCAACAGACAAATGCAGCCTCTACTATTTAAATGAATCTAAAGTTTTAAATGCACCCAATATAGTGCCACTTTTTAAACCTATGCTTTTTGTGTGCAGTCTTTAAGAGAGAAAAGGACAAGGGATCACAGCAGGAAGGAGGAGACAGGCAGACAGTTTACAGAATTCAGTTTCTGATATCTACATATTTTAAGTATCAGAGGGGTAGCTGTGTTAGTCTGGATCTGTAAAAAGCAACAGAGTCCCGTGGCACCTTACGGACTAACAGACGTACTGGAGCATAAACTTTCGTGGGTGAATACCCACTTCATCGCATGCATGCGTCTGATGAAGTGGGTATTCACCAAAGAATGCTTATGCTCCAGTACGTCTGTTAGTCCGTAAGGGGCCACGGGACTCTATGTTGCTTTTTACATCTTTTAAAATGCTTTAAGTAATGTAACCATCTTTTGATTTGTTTCCAAACATAAATAATTATTATAATAAATATTTCATCTAATATGAATTTGTGGCACATACCCTTGAATTATTGAGCTGAAAAAAGTTCTGTAAAAGTCCAGCTTTGGTTCTGTAATGCCATGAGGTACCTTGCTAATCAATGGCAAGAGATTAGGATATATAACAGTAGCTAGACCTCGTCCACCTTCTCGAAGTACTATCCATAGTTTTGGCAGAACTCCTTTTTTGGTATTTACATGACTCCAACAGTCCTACGGAAAGAAATAATTACAGGAATAAATTAAACCAGACTCAGTTGGTTTGGAAGAGCTCTTAGGTGGGTCATCTAGTCTAGCTCCCTACAGTGCAGTAAGAGCAAGCTATCACCAAATCTAAATTGCCCTGAGTATTTTTAAAACTCATTTTCTCTCTAAATATTTCCATTTAAATTACTGAATTTTAAGGTTTAGCAGACTTCAGAACAAAATCTTGTTTTAACACAGTGGAGATCTTTTGGGTAATCAACTTAAATCAAGAAAGTTTTGTCTTGAGTGATCTTTTGACTCATAATATTGCTTTGTAAAACAGCTTACTATAATATATTGCTACATTTATGACAGTCCCAAGATTAACTCACCACCTCCAAAAAATAGGTATTAGGTGTCATAAAGAGTCGCTACCGTTATAAGTATTAGTATTTTGCAGTGAGTTTTAAATTATGAACTGAGACAAATCAACTATATGTACCGTATATACTCGTTCAGAAGCCGTATATTTTTGGTAAAAAAGCGACACATCAAAGAGTGGGGATCGGCTTATAAATGGGTGTACGCCAAAATTTATGATTTTAAACACTATGGAATCGTTGAATTGAATATCTAATACACTGTCGTTTTCTTTACCTGGAGCATCTGCAGTAATGGTGCCTCTCAGCTCTCTGTAGTGATGGTTCGCCATTCCCAGCCAATGGGAGCTCTCATTGGCTGGGAACGACAAACCATGGCTACTGGGAGCTGAGGGGCTCCATGCCTGCAGATGCTCTGGGTAAACAAAATGTCCCAATCCGCCAGCGGCTTACACTGATGGGCTGGGAGCCAAAGTTTTCCAACCCCTGAAATATAGGGTCGGCTTATGAAAGGGTGATACAGTTCTTGCTATTTTTACTCATCCATCTTGGGGGGTCAGCTTATAAACGAACGGACTAATGAACGAGTATATATGGTATACATTTTTATTAACCCAACTTTCTATTGGTGAGCAAGACAAGTTTTCGAGCTTACAGAGAGCTCTTCTTCAGCTATGGGAAACTTACTCGGGGCTTCTCTTCATGTACAGTGCTGCATCTGCACTGCTGTGACACTTCAGTGAAGACGCTCCTGTGCCAATGAAAGAGCTTCTCCTGTTGGCGTAGTTAATCCACCTCCCCGAGAAGCAGTAACTATGTTGATGGGAGAAGCTCTGCTATTAACATAGCGCTGTCTACACAGGAGATTAGGTCTACCCCTGAGTGATGTAGTTATACTGATATAGGTCTCTAGTTTCGAACTGGATTCAGACTGTCACAGTTAAATACAAGGTGGAACAGATCGTTTAGCATAACTAGTTAACGCGCATTTCAATGGACCATTCAAAGTAAAGTGACCCATTAACACCCTTCCAGTCATAGGGAAGAAAGGGCGAGAGGGAGTGGGAAGTAGCTGAGGGGGGAGGGGTCAGGCAGACTGTTAGTGGGTTATAGATTGTTGTAATAAGCCCTAAATCCAGTGTCTCTATTCAGTCCATGCTTGTGCTGATGAGCTTGGAGAGGTTGGAAGGCTGTTTGAAGGACAGAAGTAGAAGATCACATCATGGAATGGACCACTCAAATACCCTGAGAGAACCTGCTTCAATACAGAAATAAACCCCCCTCCAACTGCGCACACCTAGTTGTCACCTACCACCCCCCACTGGAACCCGTATAGAGTATCATCAAACAACTACAACCCATACTTTCCTCAATCCCCTCTTCTGCTTTCAAACAAGCCCCCAACCTCTCCAAGCTCGTTATCAGAACCAGGTTCCCCACAGACCAGGACACACCAACTCAAAGCGGCACTAGAATCTGCCAGAACAACAGATGCAAAACCTGAAGACAAATCTCCATTGTTACAATGATCAATACCCCCTACAACACACCTTTAAAGATCCATGAGTCCTACATATGACTATCACAATATTGGTGTACCTCATCCAGTGCACCAAATGCCCCAATAGGAACTATGTGCATGAAACCAGACAGACACTACGCTCTCAAATAAGCTCACACAAGAAAATGATAAAAGACAAAACCCCCACATCACCTGTGAGTGAACACTTTTCACAAAGCAAAATCTGACCTCTCAGTCCTCATCCTCAAAAACATCCTGCACAACACATTTAAAAGATGACCCTGGGAGCTTACATTCATAATTTTGCTAGACACCAAAAATCATGGACTGAATAGACTGTATGTATGGCTCATTAAAACAATCTATTACCAACTAACAATTCCCTCCAGTTGCTTTCCCCCCTGCCTTCCTTCTCCCATCGGTTTAGTAGCATCTTCACTGAAGTGTAGACCAGCCCTGTGTAAGCTTCCCAGACCTGAAGAAGAGCTCTGTGTAAGCTCGAAAGCTTCTCTCTCACCAATAGATGTTGGTCCAATAAAAGATATTACCTCACCCACCTTGCCTCTCTAATAACTTGGGACAAAAACAGTTACAACAACACTGCATATAAGTTAAATTTTGAATGGAAGCCAAAAGGCACAAAAAACATTCCAGGGGAAAAAACATCGTCAAAGTTACATTTATTATTTGTACTGATAACATATGAAGTAAACAGAAGGCTGATTTTCATACGTAATTATAGGTCACACTGTACCAACAATTACAAGATACATCAAACATCAATTACAAAAAGGACACTATAGAATTACTAAATGAATTTCCATTGACTTCAGTGAAACCAGGATTTTATCTGAGGAGTGGAGGGGCTACAGTATCAGGCTCTAACTAAACAGTGAATAAAGAACAACTTGCACATCATTTTTTATAGATTCTAATAAATAATTCAACAGAGAAATATTTGTATTTTTAAAAGCTATTTTATATACTTATGAAGTTCTTAAATCTCACAACTTCAGTTTAATTACATGCTAAATTCCTGTCTGCTTTTCAGAGATGGCGGACACACACAATTTTTATTTACTTTTAATGGCGCTGTGAGTGCTGAGTACCTCTGAAAATCAGGTCCTTATAGTTGGGGGTGGGTGGGGGGTACTTAGTACTTTGTGAACCCCTTAGTACTGCAGTGGTTACTTTATTTTAAACTGATGATATCTTCTGCTTAACCCCAAAGCAAGGGCACTGGTATGATATGAAAGGTTAAGTCTGACATATTTGAACAGACCACTAGGATCTGACTTACAAAGAAAAGAAGTTCTCATTCAGTTTCCTGCATTACCTCAATGGTAACAAGGATGTAAAGCACAGCTTCCCAAAGAGCTGGACACACCACTGCATCACTGTCATCAATACTGAGAAGAACTGTGGGACAAACTCTTGGTGCTTCAACTTTCATTGATTCAGGGAGGAGCTGACAGAAAGTAGAAACTAACTCAAAAAAGGCTGAGCGAACCTAAAATAAGCCACAAAACCAAAATATTTCAGTAACCATGGATTACAATATTTATTCACTTCTACAAATCAAAGGTCTGACTTCTCCATGCTTGTTAATTACATACTGTGATTTACTTTAAAAAGAAATGGTATATCAACATAGGCATGTCTGAAATACGACTTCTGGCACACACAAAAATCAAAACAACAAATTTTCAGTTAGTGCATAGACCTGTAAAAAAAAATTAAAAATAGGACATTAAGTGACAAAAGTTAATAGACCATATACTGGAAGAGACAATTATATATTTTTTAAAAAGTATAACATTATGCAGAATGCTTATCTTCCTTTTATGGAGTACCTTTTATCCACAAGCATCCCGAAATGCTTTGACATACTAAATGAATCATTTTATCCAACACTGAAATGCAATGGTGTAGTTGTTCTGCACTGATAAACACAAACAACAATCCTTAGCAGAATAAAGGTCAATCAAATAATTTAGAAAATTACCCGCCTAAATGTATCCATAAGTTTACAGAGCTTGCTTCTTTAACAAGAATTTTAAAGGGCTGTATTTCAGGCACAAATTCCAAATAAGAAGATGCCTACCTCAAAGGAACAAATGAACCAATTGGAAGAGATTTTTCGGACACTTGTTTGCCTATAGCAGGGCCAATATGTCTTGTGATTGGAAGACTGTTTTAAACGCAGCTGGGCAAGGCACCTGGTTCTTTTTTTCTTCCACAATATTGGGGGATGGCTTAGTGCCCTAAGTTTTCAAGTGTTGCTTTTGTAGAAAAAGCCTATAAAAATAAAGATGGTATAAAAAGGTTCAGATACCTGAGGTATGCTGTGCTTGCCATATTTCCAAAATTTGTTCTGAGATTGAAGAGATACTAGCTTTTCTTCCAGTGAATGAATCTCATCCTTTGGCAACATGCAAAGCAACTTCTTTAAAGCTAAAAAGGAACATGTCAGAATTCGAAAGTATTTGGCTTCTCTTTCTTCCTCCGGTACAGTTCTCAGGTAAAAAACAAAAACAAATTTAAAGCATTAATTTAAAACTAGCAAAATGTGTATATTTATATTTGTTAATGGGCTTCTCATATGATTTGGTAAGACAATCCTAGGATTCTTCCTAGAGATTGCAGCAGTGTGTATATAACTACACTGAACTTTCCATAAGCTGTGTATGAGTGTTAAACACTAAACATGTTTATGTTGTGAAATTCTAGCTAAAACAGTATTTTCAGAAGTTCATTTTCCTCTTCTTTTATTGTCTTCTCCTTGTGTCAAGTGATTCTGCCCTCCAACTACTCAATGATAAACATGAATCAGATAGTAAGAATTACTAGACAATGGGTAAAAATTTCAGAAGTGAATTAGGAATTATGATGCTTAAATCTCATTGAAAGTCAACAGAATTTAGACACTTGAGTTTTTAGGTGCTTCTGAAAATTTTAGCCAACACCACCATCATTGCTGCTGCCTGGCTTTGTTCCCCACAACGACACAGGGTTAAGTGTGCTGCTAGCCCAAATGCACAGTTCATGCAAGATTCCCGAGCACAGTTGCCACCCATGGTAGCCTACTGAAATACAGGCTGGTGTGGCAGCCTAGTTATACAGGCTTGATGTGAAGCACAGAAAAAGGCACTTTCCTAGAAAAAACAATATTTTCTATAGAATTGCATAAGGCATAATATGTCTTCACTATAATGTACTTTTTATTTTCTGCAAAAATCTACAATTTGTTCCCTTGTGAAATACATTTTACATCCACTTTTAAACTATAAATTTGTAAGTAGAAAAACATACTGTGGGTCACTGAGCGTATCAGGTGTTTCTTTCAGAAGGTGATCTTGTAGCATCTAGATAAAATAAACGAGAACATATTTTTCATTGGTGAAAGTTAACCACAAGCTAAAAGTTAGTCTTGTGAGAGTAAGAACTAAATAATGAAGCCTCAACACTCCTCTGATGCAGGTAGCTAGTTATTAGGCATATTTTACAAACGAGGAAACAAAGGTAAAGACAGTTGAATTGACCAACCCAGGTCATATGAGACCATGGCAGAGTCAGGGTCAGAACTTTGGTTTCCTGACTCCTAGTCCCATGATCTGACCATAGTTAGACCATACAGCCACTGTTCTGACAGCTAGTAGTCCCGTATCTCCAGAATTAAAATAAACAAACAAAACCAAACAAACAAACAAAAAAATTCCATATCAAGGCTTTGTAATCACAAACCATCAGCCTTATAATCTAATTTTTCCCTACTTCAAATGGCTCTGCTCCAGACATAGATTTCCTAGTGTAGATACATCTTGCACAGCAGAAGGTACAACCACGCTTTCAGAAATTAGTCCAGTCTACTACTGAGTTAAACCAGTTCAGCTAACATTTTGCCAGCATCTGTTGTCAGTGACGGGTAAGTACTGTTTGGAACACACTTGGTGACTGAGCATCATCGGCTGTGCATATGGAAATGCATAGCAAAGAAATCAGTTCCTATATATCCACATAGCTCTACAGACCCATGCAGCCTCAGTGTGTATGAAAAATTAAGGGAGACATTGTGGAATGTATCCTCGTCTCAATCTCCATTAGCATTAACAGGAGTTTCAGTTAAGAAGAGACTATACCTTTCTGAATGCAAATGCAAAGAATGCATGAGTTAACATTTGCAAGAAAAAAATCCTTCTCTCTTCATTAAGAGATGACAACTACTTGCATAAAGCTTTAAGGACATAGTATTCTATAAACTCACATTCAGAACTTCTTCTTTACAAAATGCTACGGCTTCAGGTTGTTTACTTGAAGGGAAAGCTGTCTCAAATGCCACTTTAGCTGCCGATGCTGCAGGGGAGTAAGTATCACACTTAGCAATCAGCCAGTATCCCATGATACTTTTTAAATAAGGAGCCAAGTGTTTCTTTACTTTAAGAATAAGTTGCTCAAAAGCTTGCTGCGTTGCTTCTCGGACACGGCGATCATGATCCTGTTTTAAAATATAGATTTTTTAAAAAGAAATACATTCTCTGATACCAAGAATACCAAAATACAAATTCGTTTGTTCTGCTACCATGTCCCAACTTCCCCCACTCAAAACAAAAAGTTGTCTATATTCAATTGTATGGTTTCAAATTAAGTCCTTATACCCTAAATCTAAAGGCTTATAGTCACTAATCCTCCATCCTTTTCATCGATGAAATGAAACAATATTAGTCATAAACAATGCAAAATATTTGAGATAATGTGCAGCAGTAAAGTCTTGAGAACTAATAATTGATTTGGGGCATATATCTTCTAACTTTTAGGATTAATTGTTAATCATGCAAGTAATCTTGTTGATTCAGTGACTTTAATGGGGCCATTAGCTTGAGTACGGATTGCAGAATCCAATCTTCATCATAGGAATCCCCTTCAATTTCTTAAATAAACTTTCTATATCAGCATTATTGTCATCAAAGAGAGTGGGGATGGGGAATAGAGGAATCATATCTTAAAACAACTTTCAATCATGTATGACAGGAGAAGTGAGTTTGAGAATTTCTGTGATTTTTTTAAATGCTGGAACACAGACAAGAGAGACAAACCATTTTCAGTACAATTTTGTTCAGAGCATATTTGTCTCTTTAGTTTAACCACTAAGGCTATATTACACTATGCTTAGAACAGTTCTATTGATTAAGGTGCATTAGAGACGTTAGTTACAGCTCCATAAATGTACAGCACTACACACATTCCCAAAGGTTGAATCCTAAAGATTACAAATACTTTGATGTACTATGAATACACTGGAATCCCTAAATGCAGACTATGGTCCTATTTTACCAACATAATCATGAACCGGACATCACTGCACCATACCACGTAAGGGCTATAACCCCTCTGGATTCCATTAACTACTGTGCATAGCATAAGATATACAATATATGACTGTACACCTCTACCTCAATATAATGCAACCCGATAAAACATGAATTCGGATATAGCGCGGTAAAGCAGCGCTCTGGGGAGGGGGGGAAGGGCTGCGAACTCCGGCGGATCAAAGCAAGTTCGATATAATGCAGTTTCACCTATAATGCGGTAAAAAATTTTGGCTCCCGAGGATAGCGATATATCGAGGTAGAGGTGTATTGATACATGATAAAAATCCATGTCTAGATTTTTCCCTTAATGTTCAAAAAAGGTTAGAACAAGAAAAGGTAAATAGGAAACTCTCTTCAATTAAGAAACTTTTCTCATTAGCATAAAAACATCTGGGAGTCTGTATGAATCATGCATAACTGATTTGTAAATCTCAAGCATTTGTTGGCACTGACATAGTAGTAGATTTTTTAAGTTCCATGGCTCCTAATAGGAACATAGGAATTTCTGAAACACATCAGAACAGAGATCCATCTATTTCAGTATCCTACCTCCAACAGTGTCAGATGCTTCAGGGAAATATGCTAGAATTCTTATAAAAGACAATTATGGAGTAACCGATCCACAGGTGAAGTTTCTTCCTAACTCCGGTTGGAGAATTGTTTATGCCCTAAGTCATGAGGCTTTATATTCTTTAAATAATCCTATCTCATAGAATTGTGGATGTTCTCATTGTCCACATACATGCTTACGTAGTCAAAGAGCTTTCTTCTGTTGAAAGCTGAAGCTGAAAAACCTGGATAATCTTCATTTAAGGTGCTAGTGATTGAAAGCTTCTATCCATAGAGCAGGCACAGCACAGGCATGAGCAATAAAAGCTTCCTCACGTTGCCCTGATGATGTGTCCCAACCACTTAGGACCAAGTGCTTTTCTCTAACAGATTTTTTTTTTTTTAAACTAGCCAACCCACAAATATATACAATTAGGTGTACCGATCCGATTGCCTTGTGAATTACCACAGAAACTGCCCAGAGCAATTTTATTTGTTGGTTTACTTCTGTCATAACCTAAGTCCTTTAATACTTACAAGTGAGATTTTACAGTAAATTCTTGGCCAGTAAGGAAGAACACCTTTAACAACTTCTGATTCTCTTTCCTTACACATCGCCCCAAACTCCTGCATAGCCTAAAATCAAAATACCAACAGCATGGGATTAGAAAAATTGCAGGTGAATGTATAATCTTGAAATTTACTAAATTTACCAACTACTGCCTGATACCGTAATTCTCATGAAACTAGAAATTGGTTCACTTCTTGCAATTGGGTGTAAAACCTCTAGTTAACGGGAGTTACTCTTGCAAATCCACTTTGCATCAGAATCAGATGACAGACCTTTCTAAAGGTCTTCCAAAACATCTTAAAACTCCATACAATCAAAATCAAGCTTTTGAGGCACACAAAAAGTATTTCAAAGATGCTAAACAAATTACAGTATGCACTATGGAATTTGCTAGTGTGAAAGTAAAGTTGACTATTTTAGTAGATTCCTTTCTAGCACTTCACACAGAAATATTCCCCTTCCCAAGCAAAATATCAAAAGAACCCTTGCACAAATGAATATTAGAACTAGATGTCTCAAATATACTCCTGTTACATCCAACTTTGTCACAATTTTTTTTTTTTTAGATTCTATGGCTTAAACCAGGCCTGCACAACTCGTAAAGCGGCGAGGGCCGCATTACTCCAAAGAAAACAGCTGAGGGCCGAAACTCCCCGGCCCCACGGAAACACTCCTCCGCTAGGACATCCCGGCCCCCTGGAAACACCCAGCCCCAGCACCGCCCAGCCCTGCAGAAACAAGCCCTCCTTCCCCAGTGCTGCCCCACCAAAACAGCTGTGGGCCAAAAAGAAAGGTTGGGGGTGGGGAGGTGATACTTGATTTTAAATCAACTGGGGGCTCCCAGCTGAAGAGGTGGCTGGGAGCTGTCAGGGGCAAATTAAAGGGCCCGGGGCTCTGGCAGCTGGGGGAACCCGGAGCTTTGTGGGGCTGTGACAGGGATTTAAAGGGCCCAGAGCTCCTGTCACTGATGGGAGCCTGAGCCCTTTAAATCCCAGCCCCAGCCCATCCGCCGCTGTGGAGAGCCCAGAGCCCTATGAATCCCGGCCGCGACAGAGATTTAAAGGGCTCTGGGCTCCCCGCCACTGCGGGCAGCTCAGAGTCTTTTGAATTCCGGCTGTGGTTGGGATTTAAAGGGCTCTGGGCTCCCCGCGGCTGCAGGCAGCCCAGACTCCTTTGATTCCCCGCCACGGAGCACACAGTGAGCCTTTGCGGGCCGGCCGTTTGTTGTGCAGGCCTGGCTTAAACCATGATCTCACTGAAGTCAATGGGAGTTTTATCAATAATGTCAGTGTAGGCAGGATTTCACCCTATAAACTTTCAAGTTATCTTTCTCTTAAAGGATGTTTAAAAAGCAAACTAAGGGATATAGAATACACATACTTTTAATTTTGTTATGACATCTCTTTTGGAGAGTTTTCGCAGCACCATTCGAAAATCAGCATCTACAAGGCTGTCTATTTCTTCTGCTCCTTGGACTGCAGGTACGTATCCTAGATCACTCTGAGATGTTCCAAAGCCAATAAACCCAGGGACTGTTCCACGTTCCTTGGCAAGGAGCTCTGCAGCTCTGCCGCTGCTGGAGGGCTGATATAAACAAGAGAGAGCAGTCAATTAATTATTCATGTCCTTTCAAACCATTTTATTTCTTACTGAAATGTTGGTTTTGTAAACCACTTCCATGCACAATCTAAATCATCACACTTGAAGAAATGACCCTGCAGGTTTGTGTCTTATAATTGATCTGCTGCTCCAAGAAAAAAGTTTCACATTATATGCATTATCACTAAGAAATTCTACCAGGGCTTTAAGTAGAGAAATCTGAAAAGGTAATTTTATTTTTCAACCTTACGATCAATATTTTCATTTATTTCATTATTTTTCAAAATATAAAATTAACCCAAAGAGCAAGAAAAGATTTAGGGGAATGGGGAACATCACAATGTCACACGACTTGTTGAATTATTATTGAAAATGATTGCTTTTCTTTAGTTTAGTTTGTCCTCTAACTTGTTCCAGTGAAGTTAATCCTGTGATTATTTTAATCAGTGCCTCCCACTTCTTTAAGGCATTGAGACCAGACGTTCCAAAAAGTTTGATTCTCTGAGGTGTTCTGCAGCAGATCTATAGGCTCCAAATAGGACTGTCAAACAATTAAAAAAATTAATTGCAGTTAATCAGGAGATTAAAAAAATATAATTGTGATTAATTGCAGTTTTAGTCACTCTGTTAAACAATAACATAATACCATTTATTTAAATACTTTGGATGTTTTCCACATTTTCAAATATATTGATTTTAGTTACAACATAGAATAAAAAATGTACAGTGATCACTTTATAGTATCATTTTTTATTACAGATACTTGCACTGTAAAAGAGATAAAAGAAATAGTATTTTTCAATTCACCTGATACAAGTACTGTAGTGCAATCGATCATGAAATTGCATCTGACAAATATAGATTTTTTTTTTTTGGTTACATAACTGCACTTTAAAACAAAACAATGTCGAACTCTGGAGCCTACAAGTCCACTCAGTCCTACTTTTTGTTCAGCCAATCACTAAGACAAACAAGTTTGTTTACATTTACGGGAGATAATGCTGCCTGCTTCTTATTTACAATGTCATCTGTTACTGAGAACAGGTGTTTGCATAGAACAGTAATAGCTGAAGTCACAAGGTATTTACATGCTAGATATGCTAAATATTCATATGACCCATCACGTTTCAGCCACCATTCCAGAGGACATGCATCCACGCTGATGATGGGTTCTGCTTGATAATGATCCAAAACAGTGTGGACTGATGCATGTTTATTTTCATCATCATGAGTCAGATGCAACTAGCAGAAGGTTGAGTTTCTTTTTTGATGGTTCCAGTTTTGTAGTTTCTGAACCAAGGTTTTGATCTTTTAAGACTTCTGATATCATGTTCCACACCCCATCCTTCCCAGATTTTGGAAGGCACTTCAGATTCTTAAACCTTGGGTTGAGTGCTGTAGTTATCTTTAGAAATCTCACATTAGCACCTGCGTTTTGTCAAATCTGCAGTGAAAGTGTTCTTAAATCAAACAACATGTGCTGGGTTGTCATTGAAAACTGCTAGAACATGAAATATATGGCAGAATGTGGTAAAACCATAGAGCAGGAGACAAATAATCCTCCCCCAAGGATGTCAGTCACAAATTTAATTAATCCTTTTTTTCTTTTAACAAGGGTCATCAGCTAACGCTGTACACTTTGTATTCTGTGTTGTAACTGAAAGCAATATATGTTAAAATGTAGAAAAACATACAAAAATCTGTTTAATAAATTTCAGTTGGTATTCTATTATTGTTTAATGGGACAATTAAAACTGTGATGAATCACAATTAATTTTTTTAATCGAATTAATTTATTTTGAGTTAATCACTTGAGTTAACTGCAATTAATTAACAGCCCTAGTTCCAAAGTTTCAGCAAAAGTCTAACAAAGTATCAGTTAACTTTCACAAGTTGTTGGTGTTTTCTTTAAAAAAAAAAAAAAAAAAAAGAAAAACAGAATTGTTGCGATCATTAGGCATAAAATTAGTACAGACATGGTGGCTAAGCTACACTTGATGTGGCCACCATAACTTCAAACTGAGTAATTTCTGTGACTTTAAAATCTGTCCTAATGACGCATTTCCCAGCATTCCTTTGTCTCCCCTAATATAAACATATAGCAGTGTGTACATATTAAAAAAAAAACCCTACCCAAACTAAACACTACACTGCACACATAATTCTTCCCCTGGGAAGAGAATTAACAAACCACACATGACAGATGTCACATTACTTCTGGACTGCACCCAGGTCCAGATCCACAGAGGTATTTAGGCAAAGCTCTGTGCAGATACAAAATTTGTATCCACATCCGATCTGCACACATGGTCCACGGATATCCGCAGATCTGCAGTGCTCTAGATATAAAATTTGGATCTGCATCCATTCACAATCCACAAACATGGTCCGTCGATATCTGCAAATATAAAGTGGATATCTACAGAGCTACAGATATTTGCAGGGCTCTATATCTAGGCTCCTACCTTTCACTGAAATCAGTGGAAGTTAGGAAACTAAATAGCTCTGTGGATCTTGGCCTCAGATACCATGCTGGTGTGGCAGTAGAAGAGCTTATACAGAACAGAAGCTGAAAACTTGTACGTTTAAAATAAATTAAGTGTAATTACAGGTACTACATTAGTTCAAGACCTGTGCCAATTTGTGAATGCATCTTTCTCTTCTTAAAAGAAGTATCTTACCCACAGCTGTCTGAAAAGGCCTTCACAAGCAACAGAGGAAATGAGGTCATGAGCCCACAGATGTTTACGCACATACTTAACTTTGCATATGACTAGCCCCAATGAAAAGTGACCATCTTATACCAGGCAATCATGCTAATCCAGCCAACTGTACTAGCAGACAAGAATCCACCTATGGAGATGACAGGCGCCTGAAGGCAGTGCTGTATTTCAGGATGGTCACATTGCTTGCTGAGTCTCTGCAAGCTGCACTCCCAATTTAAATATAAAAGGGGTTTAACCTGCTTTGTTTTACATGGGTTGGCTGCAGGTCATGGTCCCCAAGTGAATTAACAAAAAAGTGAGAACAGGCATACAAATTTGGGTTGCCAATTATTTCCTTCTGGACGATAACAGACTTTAGAGCAATAGTTCTCAACATAAGACATGTGACATCCTCAGGGCCATACATCTAGTAAATATATTGTGTGGTTATATGGCCCATGTACCACATACAGAGCTGCATACACAGCCCACAATGGTAAATAGGTTGAGAACCACTGCTTTAAAGTATGGCCTGTGAACCTGTGTTACATTTCAGACTGTGGCCAGAAGGGACCTCTGATCTCCTGGCCTCCTAACACAGGCCACAGATTTCCACCCACCGACTCCTGTAAAGGAAGGAATTATTCCCTCAAGCATGTAAGCAAACACTATTGGTATTTAGATCAGACTACACTACACATTTTGGGGATGTAGCCATGTTGGCTGAGAAGATTTTTTTTTGCAATGCTGGTATATGACCAAAAGCCCTAGCATAGCTGCAGTTACCTCGGCATAAAAGTGTTTTTGTCAATACGGTTTATTTCATTGGGGTAATGGGTATGAACGACAACCAGAAAAGCACTTCTTTGCCCATATACTATGCATCGCCACTGTCCAGGTTTGCCACTGGTGAACCTTTTCTAGCCCAGCCCTGACCCTGGCAGCTTAGATTGGGCTGGGTAACGCCTGCCAGGAAGATCTCCAGTCTCAGGTGAGCAGGAGTCTACCAGCCTCCTGCTCTTCTCTTCCAGAGGCCGATCACCCGTGGGGCAGACCCCGGGCCCAGTGGCACTCCCAGGCACGCATGCCCCAGGGCTGTGGGGCTGGGACCCCACGGGCAGACCCGGGGGGCGACACCGCCGCTTTCCCCCCGGGCCTAGACCTCCCCCACCGCCCAGGCCGGGGAAGGGGCCAGTCGCCCCCTGCTCCTGGGGGTTGGGAGCGGCCTGGACCCCCTCAGGGTGAGTGGCCGCAGCCTGGCCCAGGCGGACTCACCCGCACGTTGCCCTTGGTTCGCTGCTTGTTCTTCCCCCCCATAGCGGCGGCTGCAGCGCAGCAGGAAGCGGCCGGAGTGGGACCCGCAAACACTCGGGCCGGAGCAGGGGCGGTGCTTGCAGGCCGGGGAGCCTCCCCCCGGCGCGGAGGGTGGGGAGCGAGCCATGACGGGGGAGGGGAGATTCCTCCGCCTGCGCCGCCCGCCCCCCGCTGAGCCCGGAGCCCCCCTTGGCCTGGGCCCCCAGAGCCGCGGAGCCCGTGATCCGTGGGAGCACCCCCCGTTTTCCCTGCCACAACAACACGCTCCTGCTTCCGGGAGGCTAGCACGGTCTGGTCGCTTTTCCACCATCGCCAATGCCCGGCACTCGGAAAAACAGGAGCCAGGCCACCTAAAATCAACTGCCTTAAAAATCATGAGTTTGGGTTTTTTTTAACAAATAATAAATGTCAGGTTTTTATGTCCCGTCTGGGTTTCATGCCTCTAGGGTACACAGGGTGCCCATTTTTGCTTTTGTCCTTAATAATGAGGCCAGGGATAGAAATATGTCCTTATTTATTCTAACGAAAATTGAGATTCCCAGGAATTGGGGCTTGAACAAAAAAACAGCACATGCCTCAAGATTTGGTAATACTGCTTTTCTCAGATGTAGAAGTTCTTTCACCAACATTGCACCTTCCCCAGTTGGCATGCAAGGTAGAGTGCTGGCTAATTGCCACTGAGCCAGAGATGGCAGCTTGTCCATGATGCTGCTGTGTGCAGACAGATAACAGACTCCCATATCTGTCACACATCATTAAACTGCCCACTTTACAATCCACTATTTGCCCTTCAATACCTTTAAGCCTTCATATAGGGCTTGATCCAAAACCCACTGAAATTAATGAAAGTTCTTCAGTTTAAATAGGCCAATTATTACATTTAAATGGCAACCAAAGAGAGAACCCTGAAAGTACATACCATAAAGCTTCCTAAAGTGTCATGACATAGCCTTTCAGAAGATAAATGAAAGTACTTAAAACAGAAGTATGCACAAACATGTACATTTTGATGTATGTGAAGTGCTTTTTTTAATTTTTTTTCAAAAACTAGACAGCTTGATATGGTATTTCTTAAAAATAGTTACAAACATCTATATTAGAATGATTGCAGAGGTCAGATAAATGGGAAATGAAAATTTTTAGTAACTGCTGCTGTATCTTTGTGATAATTACATTAACATAATTCCAAACTAAAACATCTTTTTAAACCATAGCTTCTACAAATATTTTTGAAAATACTGTGTAATTCCCTAGTACACTTTGGATAACTTTTTTAATCTTAAGTAAATCCATTCTAGTACAATTAAAGACCAATACTTTAGCAGGATTCAAAAGAGGAAACAGAATTGTGTTGTGAGCTGAAATCAAATATCCACCACAAAAGCTCTTGCCAATTTTTGCCTACATAAGAGATTTGAATGTCACCATCTATGACACTCAGTGTGTACTGCTTATTAAATGTACACAACTTTCAAAGTTTGTTACAATGTAGAATATTACCTTTAGGGAAAATAATAAGTTCAGTCTTCCTTATGAATTAACAGGGGAGGCTCCAGACATTTTGCCGCCCCAAGCACGGCGGCATGCCGCGGGGGGCGCTCTGCCGGTCGCCGGTCCCGCGGCTCCGGTGGACCACCCCCCGCGACATACCACCCCAAGCACACGCTTAGTGTGCTGGGGCCTGGAGCCGCCCCTGTGAATTAATGTATATTAATTTATTGAAATCTGATGCAAAATTATACAAAAGTCTGATCCTGCAAATTCTCTCTCACGGTTGTAGTTCTTATACATATGATTTTTATTTGAGTCAGTGGAAGTAATTATATAAAAAAGAGTTTGCAAACCGAGTTTGCAAACTTTTGGGAGCAAGGACCGTCTTTTTGTTATGTGTTTGTACGTGGCTAGCTCAATGGGGCACCAATCCTGATGAAAGCTTTTAGGCACTATTAAAATAGAAATAATAACAGAAGTGAACTCATCAATTATAAACTTGTTCGGGCAACTAGTGTGTCTTTTCTGCGGGCCCCATCTTGCAAACCATTTTTTCCTTGTGTGAGTAGTCCTTATTCATGTGACTAGTCCCACTGGCGTCAATAAAACTACTTGTATGAGTAAGGCTTTGGAGGATCTACACCTATCTTTATAAAGCACCATGTTCAACTGCAAGTATTATAAGCAGCAAATATTAAATAAATGTTTTGGAATCAAAACATCCGCCAGTAGTGTATGTAAATACACTGTTCAGTGATGTAAAAGGCAACATTTCTTTCCAGACATGCCTGCTTAAAAAAACTATAATCATTGGAAAATCATACACCCATGGTTGCTTCCCTTCCCATTCCATATTTTACACACACACGCACACATATAATCCCATGTCTATAATATGAGTGCTGTATCTCTGCCCAAAACTAACACTTTTCACAAACATCTGGATCTTTTTTACTATATTACATAGATATAATCAACCTCTCCAAGGTGAATTTTTAATAATTCAGATTATAAATAGTATGCAGCATCTATCAAAAAGCTGTTGTTGGTTTATTGTTGTTGTCTTTGTCATTAGCATCATTATATCTTTCCCTTAAAAATATCTTTATATTAAAGCATTCATATAGTCATTTTCACGACCATTATTCATTTTCATGGAAAACTGAATTCATCTTATAAAGCAGTAGTAATCATTCCCCTCACTGATCAACTATTTCAGAGGGAAAAAGAATAATTTATCCAAGACTGTCACATAATTTTTCAAGTTCATTGATTGGATCCTTGCTGATCTAACATCCTTCAACTCCAAAGTACATCTGAAAAACATCACCACACCCCTTTTCATCTAAAAAATGATAGAGCTGCCCCAGATCCATATGATTTCCTCTGGCACCATGCGCATCAAATACTTTTTCTTCAAAAGATGAGAATTTTCTTTGTTTCTGCATCTCAGCATGTGATCCATCCAGAGAAATATCCTCTCTGTGGCGAATTAAAATTCTCCGCCATGTTAATCTTCTGACTCTGAAAACAATTAGGGAAATAAGAATCCATAAAATGTAGCACATTTTATAAAATGTTATGAAGCAGGTATTATGAAAGGAGAAAAATCAACAAATTTCAGTTGTGTAGATACCTGGGATACACATTATAGCTCATTAGCCAATCAGTCAAACAAACATATACATACCTGCAAACATTCCTAGAACCAGAGCATTGTTTCTTTACACCCATACCTCAGAGAACAGTCAATAAAGTTGGGATTTAAATATAACTGCACACCTCCACCTTGTCTGTGCAAGGAATTTTCTTACCCTTTTTATTATTAAATGGGCAGAGCTGAACCAGGTCTACACTACACAAAAATACAATACAAGCAATATAAAAAATATTAACGAGACCAGTGGTACAGCATACTTCGCTACACAGCTGACATAGAGCTGACAGGAGGCAAGAAGAAAAGCACTGCATGCATTAGTCAAAGAGAACCCCTTGCTGGCTAATTTATGGCCCTGATGGCTATAAGAAGTGGCAGAAGGTGGGAGGTGTGTAAATGTATTGTGATAAAATACAAAACATATACTTTTCATAGACAAAATGTTGATTTTACCAATACTACAATAGTTGCCCACCTTCTGATCAAATTTACAGAACCACAACATAACAAGCACAATATTCTAACCACCAATGTTACTTAAAAACAAAATATAGTATATAAAAAGCAAACCTTGACCAGAATTCTTCACAAGTACTCTGTGGGCCTTCTACACAAATGACACCTGGTTTCCCAGGCATGCTAAACCCCGTCAGAGCAAGCTCCTTAGACCAATCAACAATATTCTTTCTTTTATGCTTGTTGTAGATGTGATGACTATAGATCCATAATCTAGTGAAAATGACATCTTCTGACTGCATAGTCCTCAATGTAGTCACTGAAGAAGATGAAAGCTCATTATCGATATAAGCAGCTGCATGATCTTTAACCCATTCTCTTGCATTTAATACACAGACCTCACCACTGCAGTTTCGCTTCAAGTATGTTTTTAGATCTGTGTTCAGCTGAATCTGCTGTGATCGGCTTAATGATGGTGACCTAAGGAAAAAATATTAACATATCTTGTTAGACATTTTGATTTTCCTACCTTTTAAAAAAGATATGCTAAAAACCCTATTATGCTGTTAGTTTAGAATTGGTACAAAAGCATTTTGTTTGGCTAAAACATTTAAATTAATATTTCCTAAGAAAATCCCATTTTAGCCTTTAAAGGGCTAGCTGCAGATTTTATATATAGCATTATATAGCTGTAAATTTTAAACAGAAAAAGCCCAGATGAGAATTTATGATGGTCACTGCAGTAGTGTTCTGAGATATACAATGTACCAGAAACAAACAAAAATACAAAAAGAGAAATAATGCAGGTCAGTGAGTAACAATATTCTGCCCAGGGGCGGCTCCAGGCCCAGCATGACAAGCGCGTGTTTGGGGTGGCATGCCGCGGGGGGCGCTCTGCCGGTCGCCGGGAGGGCGGCAGGTGGCTCCAGTGGATCTCCCGCAAGCATGCCTGCAGAGAGTCCGCCGGTCTCGTGGCTCCGGTGGACCTCCAAAGCCGCGGGACCTGCGGAGCGCGAGACCACCGGACCCTCCGCAGGCACGCCTGCGGGAGGTCCACTGGAGCTGCCTGCCACCCTCCCAGCGACCGGCAGAGCGCCCTCCACACCAAGCTGCCGTGCTTGGGGCAGCGAAATGTCTAGAACCGCCCCTGATTCTGCCAAGCAGAAGGATGAGATTTATTAAACAACCTTTCACTTCTTAAGTCACAACCAACTGGAAGCATTGTCACGATGGACTATGGCCCAGATCCTCAAAGATATTTAGGCACCTAACTCCCACTGAAATATCTTTGGGAATCTGAGTCTATGTTCCTTACTTGGGCACTGGTCTTGTAAAATGATCAACGCTGGAAGACCATCACTGTGTCCACATGGAGCCACAATAATTTCACTGTATTGTGAGCTAGCACTCCTATTTTCTATTCTCAGCTCTGTCACTCACCTGCTGCATGACCCTGAGCAAGCCACCTCACCACTTTGCATCTCTGTTTCCATTCCCACCTTTTGTCTGTCTTGTTTATTTAGACTGTGTGCTTTTTGGGGCTGTCTCTTGCTATTATGTTTGTACTGACCTAGTAAATTTTAGCTTTTAGTTTCCTGTCTAGAAATATGTAGTACCTGACAGTAATTTCTGGTAGAACAGCTGGGTAGTTAAGTGGTAAAGCACAGGATAAAGAAAGCATTACCTAAAAAAAAAAAAAAAGGCATTAAAATCTGATCTGAAATGTCTTTTTTTTTCTTTCAAAAATATGGCTACATTACCATAGTGGCATCAGCAACCTCTTGTTTTACATTCAGTATAAACTGAACTTTTGAAGATGGGATCTCTGACGTCTTATTATCAATATAATGTTTTAGTTCTGCTACAGCCAGCTGATCAGTCACAATAAACTCATCTTCATCAGGAAACATACTAGAAAGTAGGTCTAACTCAGAAAGTTGTACGTCAGCTTCTTCCAAATTAGTCATTTTGGCCATGTTTTAGCTGTTTCCTAAATAAAGAAATTAGGAAAAAAATGAAAAGACAATTCTAATAGATAGAAGCACAAGTTTAAGGACTAATCATGCAACTCTTAAGTAATATTAATTCATTTAAGTAATCCCACCAAAATCAATGGGATCGCTCATAAGAGCTGATCAGCTAAGGGTTTGCAGGATGGGGCCAATATAGAAATGGTGGCTGAAATCATGGCCTAATTAAATCAATGGGAACACTCATGACATCCCATTGATTTCAACACGGCCAGGATTTCACCCTTTGTTTTCACTCAAATGTCTTTGGATTACACAGTGTGATATGTTTTGAATTTCATCATTTGTGTTGTTTTGGTATTGCAGTGCTGGATAAGGCTATGCTTAGGGGGTCTATCCTTCCAACAATGTGGTGAAATTAGGCATATAGTGCCAATTTAAGCATCAAAGTGAAGAAAAGTGGTCAGAAAAGTGATTGTAGAAATGGTACATTCTTGCTCATTGGATCTGCTCACTGTACATTCAAAGACATATTTACTGTACTGACAAAATCTTCTACAAGATTTTGCTAATATTAGCCCTGCAGAGCCAATATAGACATGGGAGAGTGTGATGAATTTTATTATGTCTTACAACTTTACCAAATGGTTAACTAAATTCTAATTAGAAATTTTTTTTACAAGTGATGATGCATGAGCCAAAAGAATCTCTCTGGACTTTCAGATCCCATCATGGGATTTCTAGCACTGGCAGTAGTTATAATATGCACTCCTAGGAGTGGAAGAGGAGGCCCCATTCTAGAAAGAATAACAAATTACATTTTTTTAAATTTTAAAACACACTCCAAATCTAAAAAGTAGAACCATAGTCTATGCTAAGTCCACAACAGTGCACTTGTAGCTGTATCAGTCCCCAGATATTAAAGAGAGCATGTGTGTGAGATCAAGCATCAGAGGTGGAGCCGTGTTAGTCTGGATCTGTAAAAGCAGCAAAGAGTCTTGTGGCAGCTTATAGACTGACATATTGGAGCATGAGCTTTCATGGGTGAATACCCACTTCATCAGATGCAGTGGGTACTCACCCACAAAAACTCATGCTCCAATACGTCTGTTAGTCTATAAAGTGCCACAGGACTCTTTGCTGGGTGAGACCATATTTTTTATTGGACCAAACTTCTGCTGGTGAAAGAAAAAGGCTTTCTGAGCGACACGGAGCTTCTTCAGGGCTGGGGAATATCCTCCAAGCCGACAGCAAAACACATGGGGGAACCGACTGTTTAGCATAAGTAGTTAGAGCATTTGTACTGTCCATGGGCCACTCTATCCTGAACGGTGCCTCAGCAAGACGCTCTAACTACCCACGCGGAATAGTCGGTCCCACCGCGCCCGTAGCTGCGAGGCCGGGCGCACCCCCCGGGCCGGAAGAAGAGCTCCAGAGAGAGGCGCTACCTCCCCAGCTATTTGGGCCTCTGAGCTTTAAATCCCCACGCTGGGGCCCAGACTCGGGCCGGGCAGTTCATACCACGAACCACTACAGCTTCCCACAGACTGTCGACTCCAACGTTTCCGGCTGCGCTGGGACTTATACAGGCCGCTCCGCTATCGCGCAAGCGCGCCGGGACTTGCGCTTCCTCATTCGCGGTCTCTCGCCGATTGACCTCAACGCCCCTCCAGGTTCCCACGATGCAACGCACCGGAAGTGATAAAAGGCCGTTCTCCCTAGCACCGGCGTAAGTCACTCTCAGCTCAGTCACGGGAAGAGGACGGGAGCCGTAAAACTATGCTGAGCCGGAAGCGTGTCGTAAATCAACTCGATTCACGACACTGGCCGGTGAGGGACCCAGCGAGTTCCTCTGGACTCCACCACGTTATTTACCCTCCCTTCCCCCAGTTTCTGAGTCACTTACTCGCCTGGTCTGAGCCGCCTCCTGTCAGCTCCCGGCCCGACTGTGCCCGGCTGGGGTTGTGGGGCTTTCCTACTGGTTCTGGTCCGTGTCCGTAACTGGTGGGAGGCGGGGTCAGATGAGGTTGACTAGCCAATCGGAGCCAGCGGGCTGCCCCGAGTTGCCGGGCGAGGTGGGGTGCGCTGCACTCCAGGCTTGGGTTAGTGTGAGAGGAGCAGCAGCGCTGGTGGCAGGAGCTGGAAGACTTGGCGCTCATCCCTCCACGCGGGCGGGTAGGCAGCCGGTGCGCCCGTGCCCTGGGGCGGGGAGGGGAAGGAGGGCAGCTGCAGCAGCTGCCTTGTCCCTCGCGGCTGGGAGCTGGGGCAGCAGCGGGGGGGGGGGGGGGGGAGCTGGAGCAATGTGTGTAGTGGGGGTGGTCAGAGCCATTGAACCAAACTGCAAACCCTGTATATGATAGCAACCACTTCAAGTCACGGGGTGCAATAGCACCCCCAGTTCCAGCGCCTGTGGCAGGGAGGTCTCCTTGCCTTGAGTTCGCCTGCTAGATATGGACCAAAGAACACGTGTTTTGCTGCGTGACAGCGGAGGGGGGGGAGGCGCACATTTTTCCAAGGGGATACATCTCTTGTGGAGGCGTGGCGGTGGTGGTGGGAGAAATGCCTAGAGAGAGAGAGAGGTTGCATACCTGGTACAGTGGTCACCACCTACACTGGACATTTGCTACCTGCTGGTACCCCAGACTGTGTAGGTATCAGAGATATGTCCTATTCCTAGTGTACCAGACTCTGCAAATATTAGTGAAGTTACAGCGGGGTAAACAGCTTCTAAAAATCGTGCTCTTGTGTCAATGTCCTATTCCCATTCTACAGCAGGTGTATTTTAAAGGCTTTCTAGTGCCTTGACAAACTTGGGTCTAAATCACACCCTTTAATACTTCATAAATATTTTGTAACTTAGTAGCATTGAGGAGATCCTGTCTGACTCATCTACCCAGCCACAACATGTATTTGTTTGATACTTACCTATTCTCAGCTGCCTTCTCGTTCTGTTGGCAAGATAAGAGTTCAGCCCGGACAAGGCTAGAAATGCACTACTATGATTTAACTAAAGGTTGAGAATTGCAACTTTATTTTTGAGTGTGCAACTAATTCCTTTTCCAAATCTATAATTTATTTAGTCTTAACTTTCAGAGTGTTAAATTTGCCACACCCTCCAAAGTGCTACTTTATGTTTCACATAAACAAATGTAGTGTGCACCCCAATCTGGGTCTGTGCTGGTTATGTAATATGTATATATCTTATTAACCTTGTAACCGACACTTGTAATCCCTCAAACCTGACCCCAGATGTACAGTACCTTCCTTCTTAACTTGTGTAAATTTGATTTTAAACATTAACTTTAATTTTTTTTATATCTTTACATCTGTTACTACGTGGGTAAACTTGTCCTTTTGAGAATGTGGTTGGAATTCCTTTCTATGCCAAAGGTCTGATAGCTGACCTTTCTTTGGGGGGGGCGGGGGAAGGGTCTCTGAATTAAGCTATTCTTGTGCTTTTTCTCATTATATACATTAAACCTACATATAGTTCCTGATTATTTTTATGATGATGATTATTATTATTTAAGACCAGCATAAATGCACAGTTTGCTTAAGGCTCTGTCATGTTAGAGGTTGATGCCTCTCTAGGTCCCTTTCTAAGGATATACTCAAACAGTTATTCCAAATTGCATTATTTACTAGATAGTTCTATGAATACAAAAACTGAAATCTCCCAGAATTGAAGAGACATCAATGCCATAAGAAATCTGAATCTCCAGTATATTGTCAAATGCTGCTAGAATAACAATTTATTTAATGTTGCTGAACAAGTCATTAAAAAAAAGGAATTTCCAATAAATCAAAAGTAGTGAGTTCATTAAATAAGTAACTTCAGTATTTAAATATGATAAACTAATAATATGACAGTTGCCTCCTAAAACGTTTGTGGCCGTACTCCATTAAGGTGAGCCATAAAAAGTGTAGGGGAATTTTGCTGACAGTTTAGACCCCACTCTTACACAGACCTCTGTGCCCTTGTGGAGTCCCAAAGAGCTCAGATCTGGTTGCAGAAATGAGGTCAAAATGTGCATTAGCTGTAATGTACGGAAATATTATGAATTCATGTCCCCTTGAAATTCAGCTAATTTAAAACTAGTTAATTTGTCTGATTGCTGCTTCCTTTTGTATAACCTACAAACAGAATCAAAATCTAATTTTGAATTTAATATGTTTTTTTTTTTTCCCCTGTTAGGTTCTGTGTAAGGAAAACTACAAAGTACTAATATGGGAAAGAAGCGAGCAAAGGGAAAAAACATACAGGCTGATGATGAGTCTCAGGATATTTTGGGTATGTTTCATAACAAAATATTTTCAGGGAAAGACTGTAATACTGTGGAAGAAATGTTTCATTTGTCTTGAAAGTGAGGAGCATTGAAAACCCATTAATAACCAGAAGGCATTTACAGTAGTCACTTCTACTTCTTTGAATATTTGATTGTAAAAATTGAGTTTACTCAGCTGAACCGTAAGTTCTTTAGAAAACATCAGTATTGCTTCTTAAACTTGGTAGGAAATCTTTAAAATGTCAGAGATTCAATGTTTACTGTCATTCAGGTCCAGTCCTGAACACCTTTTCTCAATAGTCATTTCAGTTCACATGGAAATACCCCAGAATCCCATGAGATATTCATGATATAAAGGGCCTGCCAAGCCAGGCCCTGTATGTGTAATGGAAAGTAGTTACACATTCTTGATACATTTTTTTCATTTCTGGGTGGATCGGTATGCTAACAGTAAAAGGGTATGAATTAAAATGCACAATTATAAATGTGTATGGCATTTCAGAGAAATTATTATTCCTTGTATTAGCAGCATCTTACTCCATCTGGCTTTGGCGGTCAGTTCTGCCTCAGTCTCCTCACTGCCATCAGTTTTCCATGAACTTACAGGCTACCATAACACATTTTTTGACCTTCTGGTCAAAAGTCCGCCCCTCTTTCAGAGTAAAATGAAGTTCTGAACAAAATGAGCATAATCCTTCCTTTCAGCTTCATAACAGGATCCCAGCCCTGTTTCAAAGGTCTGTTTTCCCCAAGCTGTAGCTTTTCTTTTTGTATACTCTTCCACCAGGCTCCAAATAGTTCTTGAGTGCCCTTGTTTACCCCACTGGTGCAGGGTGTTTCCATGCACCTCTCTAAATAGTGCCATAGGTGGGAACCAAGGCCCACTTTCCCTCCCTGTCCTATAGGTTTCCATCCCGTGACCCTAATGCCATAGGCTGTCTGCCCGGAATTCCAAAGTACATTGTTTCTGTTTCCCAGGGCCACTTCCTATAGTGACCTCAACCTAGTCTCCTTTATAGTCTCTCTTTGGCCAGCTCCCATTCCCGGTCAGCTCTCCAGGAAGAAGTCATCTATGGGAAAGTCTTGTAGCCATCATCCTTTGAATCTTTCTCCTTGACTGAGCTGGAGGCTTCTCTTTGTATATTGTAGCCCTGTGGGTTACATGACTGTCACTTGATCTCTGGGCCCTGAGCAGGGAGGTAGGCTAAACAGGCACAAGTAAGGTTGCCCAACTCCTTAAAAGGTGCCAGCTCACCTGTGTTGTTTCTGTCTTATGGCCCAGAATAGAAGTTAATTTACAGAAAATAAGTAACGCTGGAAGTTGTCAGTAACTTCACTTTTAGTTGCATTGATTATGCAAGACTTTTGAACAAAAAAATTATTTAATTTGGAATTGTTGTAGACAAACCAAAGACTACTGATGTTTTAATCTGTGCAGACAAACATCTATCTCAGGCTGTTTTATTGTTTAGCATTTGTATTATGGTAGCAGCCTGAATCCGCAGTCAGTACCATGATTCCAATGTGTTAGGCACTCTGCGTCTAGCAAGACTGAGTTAGTGCCATGAAGTTCTTACAGTCTAGGGCTATTATCCTGCCAACTGCTCCAAGGAAAGGAGAAAGATTTTAGAGCTATTATTAATTGACTTGAACAATAAAAAAAAAATTCCAATTTTATGAAAGGTACTAGAAAATGGTTTGAATTATACAAACATTTATGTAATTTTTTTAACAAGTTACTTAAATTCATTGAAAGAGTATGGTAGCAAAAGAAAGCTCTATAAATATTAACTATGGATTTAGATGTTTTGTAAATAAAATTATTTCATGTCAGCAGCTTTACTGAAATATTTTTACTCCAGCTTTTATACTAGAGATATTAAGCATTTGTTGTAAATATAAATTTAGAGCAAATAGGGAAACAAACTATGCTAAGCAGCATTAAGTACCTTAGTGACAGGCATTTTGTATAAACCCCATCACATATTTTTTCCAAACTTGTTTCTGTTTGGCTTTTAAAAAAATCTTTAAATGCATTGCTTCAGTTTACTGAGTACAGATTATGCATAAACAGTGAGTTGTAAGCTCTTTGTACGTAAATTAAACCTCTTGTCATGTAAAAGGCAAAACCAACAGCTTCTCTTCACTCAAACCCCAGAAATAACCAACTAGAAATAAAAAAATCAAACTCAAACAATATCCATCTCACTAGCAAATACTAGTGCTCGTTATATACTTATACAGCACTTTGGAATATTTAATCCTGCATCACTGTGGTGGGATGAACTAGATCAGGGTAGTCAATAGGACTGCAGGACAAATCTGGATCACCAGATGCTTTTGAACTGATCCCAAAATCTTTTTATTTACTTATTATAATTATTGTTATTTATTTTATTATTTTCTCTGGAGTCTGGATCTTGATTATACCTTGACCAAGAAATTTGGACCTTGACAAAAAAATAATTGACTACCTCTTGACTAGATGATCTTTTCTGGTCCCTTCCAGCCCTGTATTTCTATGGTTCTATGACTATATCGCTTCTTCCTATCAAAGACCATCATCTCATGCCACTGACTGTAGCTCTGGCAATATGGCATAAGCAGTCTGTCAAGCCTTTAGGAATTTATAGATCAAAACCAATACCCTATACTTCATTTGGAATCTAACAGGCAAACAGCGAAGATCCTGGTGCCTTATGCTTCTGAAAGAAGCCTCTAAGGTTACTTCTACACTTAAAACTGTTGCTATACTCACTATAGCAACAGGATCGGTTCTCCTATTGCTGTAGATAATCCGCCTCCCCAAGAGTCAGTACCTAGGTCAAAGAATTCTTCTGTCGCCTAAGTGCAGTCTGCACTGGCGGTTAGGTTGGCATAGCTATCTCTCTCAATGGTGTGGATTCTTCACTCCCCTGAGAAACATAGCTGTGCCAATGTAAGTTTCCAGTGTAGACCAGTCCATAGTGGCCAACGTTCTGCATCAGCTTCAGTTTCTGGGTGGATTTAAGATGTAGCACTAGGTAGAGAATGTGACAAAAATAATATCCTGCACAAATCTTACTTAATTGAATTTAATGCCTTTGGGGTCTATTGTATTAAAAATCAAATTGTGTTATTGAGGTTGTCTGCAACTTCATATGTGCTAATGTAATTCCTCCTGTTATTAGCCCTTTGACACAACCCCCCTGGAGAGGTGCGCATATACTAGCTCAAATTGGATTCTCGAGGTATCAACAGACAAAGGATTTTTGGATAAATAGCCTGGTTTTAAACTGGCTCAGGGCTTTCTTCCTGATCCAGAAAACAAACAGGACCCCTGGTCCATGGAAGGCCCCAATCCTTAGGGTAGGATTAGAAGGACTCGGACTATTGAGGGCCCATAAGACTGAGTACTAGTTCTGAACTGGGGTTGTTATGAACTTGTGATCATGGAACTTGTGATCCCTTTGTGGGGGTTTGAAGGACTGCTCCTGCCAGAGCACGTTAGCGTTGTCATGATTTCTGGTATGTTTGTTAGCATGCATGCACATTCTTTTAATATGTTTTCTCCGTAATGCTTTTACCCAAAGAATAAATAAGCTTGCATAGAAAGAGTTGTGTGACAATAATAATAATACAAGAACTAGGGGACACCAAATGAAATTAATAGGCAGCAGGTTTAAAACAAATAAAAGGAAGTTCTTCTTCACACAGCGCACAGTCAACTTGTGGAACTCCTTACCTGAGGAGGTTGTGAAGGCTGGGACTATAACATTGTTTAAAAGGGAACTGGATAAATTCATGGTGGCTAAGTCCATAAATGGCTATTAGCCAGGAAGGGTAAAGATTGGTGTCCCTAGCCTCTGTTTGTCAGAGGATGGAAATGGACGGCAGGAGAGAGATCACTTGATCATTACCTGTTAGCTTCACTCCCTCTGGGGCACCTGGCATTGGCCACTGTCAGTAGACAGATACTGGGCTGGATGGACCTTTGGTCTGACCTGATACGGCTGTTCTTATGTACAGTTTATAACTGTAGCAATTACATTGTGTATCGTCTCTGAGAAGAGAAGCTAAGCAGGTCTGCTTAGGCAGCCTGACTTTGTTGGTGAACTCACAGTATAATCAGGAAATTGTGCAGTCTGGAAATATCCTGGTCAGGACACTGTGTGAGACATGTCTCCACCCAAGAGAGGTGATGGCCAGGGGAGCTGGAAGCCTGAGAGTGAGAACCCTTGTTGAATTACTGAGGGGAAATACAGATGCAGTTGCCTTGAATAGTGACAGAGCACAATGTAGTTATCTAGTCTTGAAATGACAAAGGCATAGATTATGGTGGCTAGATCTGTATCAGAAGAAATTTGACAGTCTTATTCAGTAAATGCTGTTTGGTCATATTTGAGAAATAGCTGATAGTCCAACGATATCTCCAGATCGGGAACTCTTATAATGAAGGATGGACACACACTCTTTGTCAAATCTTTGCCACAGCTTCCAGTTACTTCCCCTAACCTGCCATTGTCTCCTTAACTATGAAAAGGCCACTTGAGCTCATGGGCCTGTCACCTTTTTTTATGACATATAGAAGTCGGTTTCCATGTTGACTACTTGGCAAAAATGTGACTTCCTCATTTTATCTCTGTACTTTCTGTTTCATAGAACCTGTGTGCAAGCATATTCGCAAGGGATTGGAACAAGGCCATGTGAAAAAGGCATTGCTGAATGTGGAGTGGAACATTTGTCAGGACTGCAAGACAGACAATCAGAGACAAGATAAATCTGAAGAGGAAGCAGATGAAAGCCCTTCAATATGGTTATGTCTAAAATGTGGCCATAGGGTATTTCTCTTCTTTGAACATTAAAACATTAAATGTTGCATAATGCAGTTAAGAAAGAGCTTCCAATTAACCCTCTAAATTTTAATTTACTGTTAAACTTGCAGCCAGATGTGGTGCTACGCAAATTATTTAATATAGTTCAATCTGGTAAAAAGTGTCTGCTCTGAATTGTTACTAAAAGTATCTAAAAGCTTGGCACAAAGGCATTTAGCAGACTTAAGGACCAGACTCCATTGTGATGACTTTCTCTTCTTGAAAGTCCAGATTATTTTGTTTGTAATAGTATTTAATATTTCTATTAATATTTGTATTGCAGGATCTTATGGTATATTGTAGTAGTAATATGGCTTACTTAATTTAGAATCATATATACCTAATAGTTTTTTCATTTTTTAGGACTTAAAAGTTGGGATTTTCAAAAGCACTTAAAGGAGTTAGGTGCCCAAATCCCATACTACTTGATAATTACTCTTTATCTAACTAGTACCTTTTCTCTGTAGGTATTCAGACTAATTACTTTATTTGCTTAGCTAATCGTTAGGTATTTATTAAAATTTTGTTTATAGTCTGAATTTATTTTTTTTTCACTTGATAGTCCATTGGGTTTTGTGACACTTCTGGTTATCAATGTTATAGGGCTGTGGCAGAAACTCTCAAGAGCAGCATGCTTTAAAGCATTATACAACACCAAGATCAGAACCCCATTGTTTGGTTCTCAGTTTGGACAACTGGAGTGTGTGGTGAGTTTGTCAGGCAACAGTTATAAGTCATAACTGGAAGAAAATAAAAACTGGGGTGTGATTTATTTGTGTTTTGTTTGTAGACTTCTCAAAATAATACACTGAAACTTTCAGGATATTTCCATACAAAAAACTTTTAACTTAGAGTTACGGTTGCTGAAATAAGTAATAAAATCTTTTACTACAGCGTTACCGCAAGACTGACACTGACCAGTTAGCAAATATTGTTAATGTTTAATACATTCACTTAATGATAGTATTGACATGTGAAAAATTCATGTTCACATTCCCACATCAACCTTAATGCTGTCACTTGAGACACACACTTTCAGTCTGAACATTACAAATATATGTATATCTTAGGCTACGTAATGTAATTAGTGGTAAATGTTAAATCTTTCAGTCTTGTTAGAAATTATGGTTTTAATGGTCATACTGTAATTGTGCTTTTTACATAAAGTTGCTGAGGTGATTTATACAATAACTCTTAAGTTAAATATTTTGTGTGTGTAAATTTCCTTCTTTTAAAAGATAGGAGTATTGCACCTAGTTTATGAAAATTTTTATTACATCAGGCTTTCTGGTGTAAAAACAACTGACTTCATGAAGAATTTAAAACTGATTGGTGCAATACAGTATTTCACTGTAAAGTGGATGTTTAAAACTAAAAGCCAAAAATAGATCTTCAAATCTCTTGATGTGATTAATATACAAAGGAGATGCTAAAATCTTAGATTAATCGCTTATACAATATATAAAAAGAACTTTGCAATCGCTCTCCTCCGTTCAAAACTTTTTAGCTGATACAGAGACAAAGAAGAGGATGATGCCTATTTAAGTTTTTGTCGTGTGTTGCCCATTAAAATGGTGATTGTGAGCCTGTTTAAAAATTTACCAAGTTTTCAAAACAGTTGACAAAAAAATAGATTCCTAAGTAGGTTGGATGAAAGATTGGATATATATAGATGTTCTTTCCATGCTTTGTATTGGGGATTCTAGTGGGTTAGAAAAAAGAGTTTCATTATAAACTTCCTCTGCTCCCAAAAATGGGAGTCAATCCACACTTTCTTGTAATCCTGAAATCTGCTAAATGCGTTTGTGCCTAACACTTTAAAAATAAGTGTACTTTATATACTCATTTAGGATGTTTCAGTATGTCAAAGCAGTTCTGTTTGGTTACATATGTTAGTGCGAGTCTATACACGGTAAGAGGACAGGTGGCTCCTCAAAGTCAGGGTTAGGCTATGTTGACAGGACAGTGTGGGGAAGATTGCATTGTTCTCCCAATGCTCTGTCTGCTCTGTGGATAAATAGAATACCTTTCCATTTACCAGTGTGGCTTTTCTCTGTAAAATTATGTGAAACATAGTGCAGTGGTCTAGTGGTACACTTATTTGGTTTTTGTTCTCATAGAAATAAAAACACAACTGTATCAGCAATAAAAAAGGCAAATAAAACAAAAACTATACATTACCAGGACAAGCAGAATACACTTGTTCATGTCTTATTCAAACTAAATATAACAAAAAAAATGTTTGGATAGAGTAAACTTCAACTTTCATATCTGTATCCTCTAATATTTGTAATCATTTCCTTTGGGGCCTGATCCTTTACTTTTTTTATTCAGGCAGAAGTCTCAATGAATTTGAGTTTTGCATGAGTAAAGAATGCAGGATGTCCATAAAGTCAACAGTTAGGGTTTATGCAATCCCCTCCTCCCATATCACTGCCACTCTTTTTCTTTAATGAAGGTAAATTGGTATCAAAAATTGCTTTTTAAATTCCTGATTCAAGAAGATTGTTATAAAATTATAGCATTTTCAGGTGTGTATAATGGAGTAGTTCAGAAATTACTCTAGATGTTGTGATTTGATGCCATACAAATATAATTTTAATTCAGTCTTTTTTTTTATTGCACTCTTTTGGCTTCTTTTTGGGAGACAGGTGCTACTTGTGTGATAATGAAGTCCCATATAATAGTTCAAATCGATTGGGCCAACTCGTGGATTGTGTTAGAAAACAAGCTTGTGTTGACACACCAAGTACAGGTAGGTACCTATAAGGTATATAGTACACTGAAAGCGCCTTGAGCCCAGCAGGCGCTGCTGTAAATCAAGACAATACAATATCAATTGTGGGGTTTAGATGTTCGGAAAGGGGGTCAGGGTTTCACCTATTGTTTCTAAACCTTTTCAAAAGGGAAATATGGGGACAGAAAAACTTTCTTATGGAATCAGAATGTTATTCTAAGAGTGTGTCATGTGGATTCCACTGTAGGGGCACAAGGTGCACATGAGATGAGATAATGTGAAGAGTAGCATCCATGCCTGTGCTATGCATGTCCCCATGAGGGACCTCCCTGAGGTCATAAAGAGCAAGGTGGCTGCAACTATATGTCAGTTCTTTTTTATTGCCCATAGCAGCAAGGAGTGTCTGCACCCTGTCCCTTAGTGGAATTTCCCCCTGCTTGCAATTTTTCTCTAGGTGGAGGAATTTCCCAACAAATTCCCCCCATTTTTATTTAGTTCTTTTATTTTATTTTTTTTAAATTTAACTTCTCAGCACTTTGCACCATTACCTTAATCTAAATAGACAGATTCAAAGCTGACCCTCCTTATGCAGTATTCTACAGAGAGAAGGTGGTGTTGAGAGCTCATCCCAAATTTATTTCCAAAGTTGTCAGATTTCCATTTTCAGTGGAAATCTATTAATCTCCCTGTTTTCTTTCCAAAACCCAATTCTTCTCCAGGAGATAAGAAACTTTACACCTTGGATGTTCTAGGTTCTTGCTATATTATCTTGATAGGCCAAAGCCCTTTGGACAGTCTCCCTGTCTTTGTTGCCATAAGTAGCACTAATAAGGGACAAGCCATTTCTTCCCAGTGAATATCTAACTAGGTTACCTAGTGTATTTCACCCTATCACATGCTACTACGCCCCTTCCTCCAAATACCAAAGCTCATTCTACTAGAGCACAGGCTCCCTTCTCTGCATGCTTTATATGGATCCCCATTGACGTTTGCAGGGCAGCTGTACAAAGTAATCCCATTACTGTATTAAATGCTATACCTTTGACATGATCATACACCAAATTTTGAAGGTCACCGTTTAGTTACTGGCAATTAGAACTCCAGAATGGGGCACTGCTTATCGGCCACCTAGAGTGGAATCCACTCAAGAGTCCTATTCAAAGAAGAAAAAGCCATTACTTGCTTTATAGTAACTGGTTCTTCTAGATGTCACGCTTGTGGATCCCAGACCTCTCTTCATATTTTTTCAGAGTCCCCTTTACCTGAGATTTTGAATTAGCACGGAAACTAAGAGATGGCTGTGGCTGCTTTGCCCTTTATGTCCATGGTTGAGGGATGGGGAGGCACTGAGGCATTGCTATCCTAACTTTGTGCTAGGAGCATGCACATCTAAAATGGGATGACGGCATCTCTAAGAGCTAGGTACTGTAAGATAAGTAACCATTTTGTCTAGGTGATTACAACTGAATACAACTTTCTCTGAATTAGTAATGTCAATCCATTTCCTAGCAGACAAGTTGTAAAAATCATCACAACTGTCAGTTTTAGCAGAAAAACTGAGGATTCAGTGGGCTCTATGACTGAACTCCACTTTCACCTCTAAAAGTCGTCCCTACAGATCAGAGATGAAGTGTGTTCCCTGGGCCATATTTTATCTGTCCTCTGAACTATGTGGCTGAAACCATAACTGAAGTGTTCCTATTAACGTTGCTTTGTTTCAAATTACATTTGTAGCCATAGTCCACACTAGTTAAGATTTAAATTCCACCTCTCTTCACTTTTCTGGGCAGTGAAATGTGTCAAATAGCCTTTCCAATAGGTGAGGAACAGACAAGTAGTTCCACTGACTTCTGGGACAGACATCCTTAATTATGATTATTGATGCATAAAAATTATTGCTAAGAAACAAGGCTAACATTTGTTAAGAAAACTGCAATTAGTGGATAAGAGTTAGCATGATCCGAGAAAGATGTATTTGAGCAGATCTACCAATGTAACCAACATAAAGTGACTGATCTTACCTAGGAATGAGAAGGCACAACATTTAAGGAATCCTGGAAACCTGATTTACAAGTAGGAAAATAATCTCCAATACTTTATCAGTTTCCATACTAGTCTGGAATAGTGAGGCCAAATCCTGATCCTGCTGAAGTCAGTGGGAGCTTTGCCATTGGCTTTAATGGAATCAGGAATTTGCTCACGAGCTCTAACTTGGTGTATGAAAGTGAGAAACATGGAGGGAATCTGGGTCCACTGCATTCAACATGAACCTGAGTCATTGTGAGGGTGGTTGTTATGCTGAAGAAGACGATGCAGTCATATTGTATCTGAATATCTTGCCTAGCGAGAGCCCCATCAAGAGAAGACTGTGGCAGCTATTTAGCATGTGTTTTGGATGGGATTTGTACTCAACTTCCCCAGGAACTCCCTATTCAAACTACCTAGGAGCATCTTTCAGTGATACACATGAATTTCAGGAGAAGATCCTCAAGATACAGATGTCACTTAAATGAAAGCTCACTCACTCTCTAGCACCATCTTTCTTGGTTATAAAAGCAAGTGGCATGAGAACACTTACTTACAGAAGAGTTCTGTTCCACATACTTCTTTGTAGGTTGTAGCTGCCATTTTGTGTGCAGCATGATCTTAGATGCTATAATGGTGGGTGCTGTAGAAAATGCTGTGGTAGAATGACTTTTGACTCCACAGATATGGAATTGCCACGAACACACATTAAATTTCAAGGTATATATCTGTTAAATGACAGTATTCAACTGATGATTATATTAAACAGCACAGTTTAGTCTTGTTAAATTATGACGTGCAAGAAGTGACCTCAAAACCTAACATAGAAATGTTATATTTGAAATGTGACTCTTGAATGGCATGGGTTTAAAATTTAACCCTTGTAATTTTCTAGTACTGTCTTCAAAGGTAGAGCATTTTTCCAGGTCTGCTACAAAATACTATCTGTTTCCAACTCACCCCAGGTACCTAACATTTTTTCTTTTTTTGTATTTCAGTGTCAAAAAATCAAGAAAACAAAGAATTTGAAAATAAAAAAGTAGAAAAAGAAAACCAAAATGAACAGGAGAAGGAAAAAAAGGAGGGCATGATCAAAGAAGACAATTCTTCAAATACCAATGCAGCAGTCACTGTGAAAGGACTTAGTAACTTGGGGAATACATGTTTCTTTAATGCTGTTATGCAGGTACACTAAATATTGTTGTAACCACTTCAGAGTCAGATTTTTAATGTTGTATTGTAGTAGCCACAAAAGGACCTAAAATAGATCAGGGCCTAATGTGGTAGGTGCTGTAGAAGCATGCAGACATGATCCCTGCCCTAAAGAACCTGCAGTCTAATTGGAGACCAAACAGAACCAAGTCAGTTGTAGAAGGTAAAAAATGAAAGGGTCGGGAAGAGGAACAGAGGGTGATGGTTAATGAAAGTAAATGGGGTAAAATCAGTACTTGGTCCTGCTATTGAAGGCAGGGGGCTGGACTAGATGACCTTTCAAGGTCCCTTCCAGTTCTAGGAGATAGGTATATCTCCAATTACTATTAAGATCGTATAGTTACTTAGGTTAGCTATTGAGCAACATGATTTTCAAATTATAAGACTGCTTTTTCTTAACTCTCCTATACCTGATGTCTACAGTACCTAGCTATCACCTGTAGGCAGCCCAGCAGAAATAAGTCTTGAGAGAAAGGTGATATTCCTGTTCCACGTGGAAGCAAGTGGTCATTTGTGGGAGACGCAGACAAATTGGCATTCAAGGCTAGTAGTATGTAGTGTTTGGGAGAGAGGAACAACACAATAATAGCAGATAACAAAAGGGGAACAGGTGCAGAATTGTGAATGGTCCTCATGGTGAGAATGAGAAGTTGAATTTGATAATGGTGAATAGGAAGCCAAAACAGGAACATAGAAATGTGGGGATGCGACCAGAACATCCTCTTGAATGGACTGCGGGGTGGAGGAAGGGCAGAGGGAGTGTAATTTGTGTCAGTGAGGTCAGAAAGGAGGTAGCAGTAGCAATGGAAGATGAGGGCCTGAACTAGGGTTCTAGCAGTGTAACAATAACTTAATCCATAGCTGCTCTTCTACAGTGGTTTTCATTAGCATATCTCAAAGTGCCTTTCAGAGGGAAGTAAGCATTATTATCCCCATTTTATAACTCAGCCGCAGATGCAAAGTGACTTACCCAAGGTCATTCAGCAGGCTAGTGACAGCGAGGAATAGAACGCAGGTCTCTTGTGTCCCAGGCCAATGCTCTAGCCAGTAAGTTATACTACCTTGCTCACTAGCCCACATTTGGAACTGTTATGAAGGGGGAGGATTTGGATACTGTCTGGATATGTGAGGCGAGAGAGGCAGGAGTCAGATATGCCCCCCAGTTTACACACCTGAGTGACAAACAGAATGATGGTGCTGGAAGGACATGGAGAGCTGGACAGGGAGTTTTGACCGTAAGGAGTTAAAATGCTTGATGATAAATCTTGGAGGAGATGTGCAGAAACACGTTGGGAGTGGAAAGGCAGACTTGTGAGTGAGTGGTACAAACTGTTTGCTGTGTTATATTTATTACACTTTTATAATGACTCATCTGTTTTTCCTATAATAATATGAACTGTAGACTGTAACTCAGGGTACAGAGATTAAGGAAATAACTGAAAATGGTTGGTGCTAGCTCTTTCAAATGTTAAATGTTTTAAATAAGAAGTTGTTAATTAATATTCTTATAATACCTTTAGAGTTCTCAGTCAAAATAACCCCCTTTCTCAAACTTCCTACAGTTGTATCCAGTGTGGTAGTTTGCACTCAGCGTCTAGGTGTTGAAGAATAATGTTGTAAACACTATATTACGCACTGCGTTCATTGCATCATTAGTTGATTTTTCCCAATTACCAGACTTTGATTTGATTTTTTGATCTCTTAATTACAGAATTTATCACAGACACCAGTTCTGAGAGAGCTGTTGAAGGAGGTTAAAATGCCTGGAACAACAGTTAACATTGAGCCACCGGAATTTTCAACAGTATGTACGCTGCAGTTTATAAAGTAATTTTTTAGGTGCATTAAAAAACCAGTCAGTTGGTTTTTTGGGTTTTGAGGAAATTTTTAGGACAAATGTTAAGTCCTGTTTCCGTTAAAATCAATGGGAGTTTTGCCATTGACTTCAGTGGAGTCAGGAATTCACCCAAGATGTACAGTTAAGTGGAAGATTTAATATTCTGAATATTGTAAATTCATAGACGTATTTCCATTACAATGAAATTCCCATCACTTTAAAAAAATTATTCTTGTAACCTTGGCATTGGTGAGGTCTGGTCAGATGCCACTTTCAATCAAATTTTAAAATGTGCAAAGGAAAGGAAGGATAATCGCTGCCCTTTGATGTGATCCTGCTATTCCTTCAGCCTGGAGACTCGGGAGCTTATTCATCTTTAAAAACTAAAATGAAAGCTAAGGAAATCCCCGGAAACTGAACTTTGATAGTCTACATTTCATTAACTTGAGGGTATGTGTGGGTTATTTTGTGCATTGTAAAGCAGGAATAAACACAAAAAATGGTGCCATTTAAAAAAAAAATACGAGAAAAATAGAACATTCAGATTGAAATTAAACAATAAATTATCCTTAGTGTGCTGAGTCTAAGGATACTGTGTAATGAGGAAATGTTCTCCAACCATTTCTGCTTTATGTAAGCTTATTCCCTATCGTTTCATTTAGAAAATCAGAGAATTAGATTTTTACTAAATGTTGTTTTATAATGGATCGTATTTCAGGAAGTTAAAACAAGTGTTCAGTTTTTCTAATATTGAGCTAATTTCAAATGAATCCATAGCTCTGACTGAATTAAGAATGCAAAATAAAACTTGATTTTTGTTTTTATTGTTTAAAAAGGAACCTCTGGCGATAAAACTTGAGCAGCCTGGCCCGCTTACATTAGCTATGTGCCAGTTCCTTTCAGAGATGCAAGAGACAAAAAAGGGAACTGTCACTCCTAAAGAACTCTTTGCTCAGGTTTGTAAAAAGTGAGTATCTGCACATAATGCACTGTAATAATGACTGAAAGAATATTGTTAACATTGGATTATATAGTAGTAGGGCAGTTTTTACTATTAACAAAAAATGTTTTCATTTCTTTCTCATTGTGCATGTGCCAACAGAAGTTCAGATGGTATCTATAAACTTTTCAAAGACATTGGTGTAGACTAAAATAGAAATGAGTTAAAGTGAAATGAAAGAAGCATATAAAATGAGACTTTCTACCCTCTCAGCTTCATATTTTTTCAGAAGGTCCCATATACCTACAGGTATCTGTTTCATCAGGTTGAGATTTGTTTCTGTCTTCTGTAGACAAGTTGAAAATAATTCACATTTTAATTTTATATGTATTATATAATTCTCATTCCGTTTAAACAGAGCAATACGGTTTAAAGGTTACCAGCAGCAAGACAGCCAGGAATTGCTTCGTTACTTACTGGATGGGATGAGGGCAGAAGAGATCCAAGTAAGTTCTTATTTCATTGTAGTATATAACAATGTGGGTGTTTGTCTAAGTATACTGATTTTAGTGCTTTGTTAGAGTAAACCTTATTCTTAATGTCTTTTATTATTGTTAGGTGTATCGTAACAGTTTTAAGTTTTAGTCCTTTTCGTTAGCTCTGTAAAGAATTTTTAGACCTCATCCCAACTAATACTGAACTGACTTGTCCACATTGTCGTTTGCATGATTGTGTGATCAATGTTAGGATTTTTGAGGAGGGCTAGTTGGAGGATTTCTTTATTCTCTCTCTTCCCAAACAGTCATCCATAAAAGGAGGCTATTTAGGCTACCATCTGCAGTCTGCTATGGTAGAGGAAGGGAGTGCAGCTGCTTGTACTTGGACTTGGCCATAGCTGTGAATACTTAGAGGGGAAAACAAGTCAATGAATATTGTTCTCTAGATAAAACTGTGGTCCTGGAGGGGTGCATTCTGGTGAATCTTGGGTTATTTTCTGTCTTTTGTTGATGGTGTACTAATAGAATCAAGAGTACTGAACAGTGGGCCCAGTTCTGCCTGTGTTGAAAGCAATGGGCTAATATGAACGTAACAGGAACTTGAAATAGGTGTCTGAATCCCTGTAAATATTAATAAGTTGCTGACCTCATATTGCTGTAGAAGCACCTTGAAAAGCAATTGGTTTGGAAGGTGGGTGGTTGTCTACTAGAGTTTTATAAAACAAAATATTCGTTTTAGTAGGGTGAGGGATCCTTGCGGAGGATTTATGGTTTGTTTGCATCAGGGCTTACTTGGGAGACTGTTTATTCCTTGGACTTCCTACTAAATATATTAACCAAAACACCTGGAAATGGCTTTTAAAAAGCCCAAATGTGGGGAATATTTCATGTTTCTGCAGAGTGCAGACAGTCTTGTTACTTTCCTAGTATGGGGGTTATAGTTCATTAAGCTTTATTCTTTTTAATTGGTGAAGATGGAATTCTATCCAACTGAAATGCTTAACTGAACACGCATTTAGGAAACAGTGTTTGGTAAAGTCTTATGATGGAATATTTATTTACTCTAACTTTCAGCGAGTAAGTGTTGGAATATTTAAAGCATTGAATGACTCTGACCAAAAAAACGAAGAGCTAAAAAAGAAAATTAAAGGTAAAATAACAGTTTAAAATTATTTTTGATAATTGAAACCTGGACAATGCATTACTCTCGCATTTTTTTTTTAATATTTTCAAATGTAATTTAGTTTTATGATTTAACACACATTTTCTAAATTAACATATTGTCTAGAGCAGTGGTTCTTGAAACCAGTCTGCCAATTATTCAGGGAAAGCCCCTGACAGGCCAGGATAGTTTGTTTAACTGCCACGTCCGCAGGTTCGGCCGATCGCGGCTTCCATTGGCTGCGGTTTGCTGCGCCAGGCCAATGGGTGCTGCGGGAAGGCAGCCAGCACATTCCTCAGCCCACGCTGCTTCCCACAGCCCCCATTTGCCTGGAGCGGTGAACCGCGGCCAGTCATAGCTGCGATTGGCTGAACCTGCAGGTGCAGAAGGTAAACAAAGCGGCCCAGCCTGCCAGGGGCTTTCCCTGAACAAGCAGCAGACTGGCTTTGAGAACCACTGCTCTAGAGTATCACGCCTAAAAATTATGCTTAGGCTACTCATTCAAAGGGCCCATTGACTTCAGTAGGAGCACTATCATGGGTAAAATAAGCAAGATTTGACCCTAGTTTCATTATGCATTACATATAGACACTATATAACAAACTGAAATCTCAAAATACTTAAACTGATTACAGCTGGGCATATCTAACCCTCCCAGTGAAGGTCTGCTACCACTGTGGTGTATATTTTTGAGCATACACACTAGCAAGGAGAGGAGGAGAAGTATCATTTATCTAATCCAAAATCCCAACCACCTAGGATTTCCTTCTTAGGTCCACAAATAAGTGCTGACTGGGTCCACTTTGTTTTTAATTTGAGTTTTGTTAGGATTGCAGTTTGACTTGAGATGGTTCCTAGATTATTTAAAAACCTTGAAAAATTTTTTTTAAACCTTGTGCTGTATGAATTGTGAGAAGGTAGGGTGGGAAAGAGATGCAGCTGAGAAATGTTATAAAGATGCTTTTTTAATCTAAACAATTTAAAACTATTTTTCTAACAGCCTCTATCGTTCTCTCTTTCTCCCTACCTTCATACCACCGTGTTTCCCCCTCCCCCTATCCTCCAAAATCTGTGAAGCTCTTTTTCCCCCCTAGGAAAACAAACACAAAGCACAACAAATGCAAACCATAGACTTTACACTGCAACCTCCCTGTTTACACACAGCTTAACATCAAATCAAAGCAGTCACTAATGTACGGGTGAAGTTATTGTTTGACATATATCTGAATGAATTCTCTGATTTTCAGAGTATGAAAAGAAAAAGGCAGTACCAACCTTTGTGGATAGAATCTTTGGTGGAGAATTATCTAGTACAATCATGTGTGAGGAGTGCAGAACGGTATGTAGATGGTCTGCTTGGTATAGTCTAAAACACTGTGTATAAGACTTGTGCACAGAAGAAACAAATAGTAATATATGTAGAAATAAGATGTATGAGAGAGGAGTGTATTAAATGAAGGAAACTAGGCAGCAGGAGCTGCAAGTTTCTCAAAAGGTAAAATTTGACAGAAATATCTGTTCACCTGTGCTGCAAATCTCATCTGTTCTCCCTGGACTTGATGCGGGGATGAGAACTGAATGCTTTGAGAAGATTGCGTGGATGCTTCTCCTAATTCTGAAGAATTGCAGGGATCCTGAGTTATGAGATTTAGTAGGGATGTTGGTTTTGGTTCATGGGTTCCTGTTTTGTAAATATAAATATAAACAGTCATAATTTGTATGTGCAAGTAAGAGTATGCATTGGGTGCTATCCCAGAAACAGGCAAAAGAGAAGGGAAACAAATGGCAAAGATGCTAAGTTCAAAAAATTCTAAGCCAGGACTTTTTTTTTTTAAGTGCCTAAAGTTAAGAGCTTAAGTCCATAGGTAGGCGTGTTTAATAAATGACTAGACTTCAAGAAATGGTGAGCCGTTCTCCCCTGCCCCCATTACATCCACAGCGGAGTGCTAGCTTCTAATTTGTGTTTAAACTTCTAACTAATAAAAACAAAGTTTCTCTGATTATATTAAGTAAAATCTGTTTGCTTAAGGTGTCCTTGGTGCATGAGTCTTTCCTTGATTTGTCACTGCCTGTGTTAGATGATCAGGTAAGAATCAGGTTTTTTTTGTTTTTTAATATATATTTGTTTTGGTGTGCAGTTCTGTTAGCTGGATCTTAGAGAGGAAATTTTTAAAAAGTACGTAATTTCAAAATATGCTTATCTTCAATAATCTTACCTAATAAAGTTGCACAATAAAATGATAGAGAATAACAATGCATTTTCTTAAGGTAAGTTCTTCAGCTTGTGGCTACACAAGCCCTCTTTGAAAATTATCTGATGGTTGGAAATGCTACGGTAGGCAGGGCATTGGTGATTTTACTGCCATGTCTGCTAATCTTCCTGTCATTAGTTAGTGCCTTGGTCAGAAAAAATCTGCTAAGCTGAAAGGCTGGCTGACTTCTAAAGAATGTTCTCTCAGGTAAGCATTTAGGCATTCTTCAGTGTTATGAGTCTAAAATTTAAATAGATCTCATGATATTAATGTGTCAATAGCCAGACTTTCCTGAGGCAAATTAGATGGTTCTTCAAATATTAAGTTCCTGTCTATTTACTGCACTGGGGACAGTAATGGAGGCTTCCTATCTAATATTGATACTCAGAGCCTTATCATATACTCTCAAGGTGAAGAGACATATGGTTAGAGCACTTACTTAACTGATCAATCTAAAAATAGTTTAACTGTTTTAGATTTATATCTGTCTGTCTGTTTCATTTTTGCCATCAGCACACACATTATATCTCCTTTCATCTTCAAAACATATGTAAGTAGTACTACGCTTAAAAAAAAAAAACCAAAAAAAAACCCCACAACACTAAGGGAAGAAACTTTAAAAATACATATTTCATCCAAAGGATGTTTGGATAAAATGTTCCTGCATTGACTGGGCTTTTTTTCATATTAATAGATGCAAATAGAGCGCCTGATCCTGAAAACACTTACTACCTATTTATTGAAGTTACTCTAAACTATCTAAAATATTTAGTATCTTCTGTGGATTCAGTGAGATTCATATCAGTAAACCTGAATGTTAAGTTCCATCTTTAAATGTTTATGACTTGGTTCTGCCATCCTGACTCGCAATGAGTAGTATTGTACTCTGCAAGCATAGATTTCAGTGGGGTTGCTTGTGGAGTAACGTACTACCCAGTAAGAGTAAGAGCAGCGGAATGAGAGAGAGAGTGTGTGTGTGGTGTTACAATACCTAACAAGTCAGCAGCTTAATTTTAAAATTCTTAGTAATATGCCAGTCTCTGCAATTTGGGGGCGGGGCGCCTGAGGGGAAATGTTGTTTTTATGTTGTTTTGGAAAAAACCCACAACTGATATTAAACTAAATCTTCAATTTGAAGTCTTTGTCCTTGAAACTATGATGGTGGCACCATGTTTATTTGTTTGATCAAATCTGTTTTGATTTTTAGAGTGTTAAGAAAAGTTCAAATGAGAAAAATGTTAAAAAGATGAAGGAAAAAGAGGATGAAGACAATGACAGTTATATAAAGGAAAGGGGTGATAATCCTGGTGCAAGTAAGCACCTGCAGAAGAAAGCAAAGAAGCAAGCCAAAAAGCAAGCCAAGGTTGGTTATGATGCAAAAATAAACATTAAGCACTTTCACCCTGGGCGTAAGATAAAATGCTAGACTTTTTTGTTTAGTCCACTTTGTGTAGGATGAACATTTACAAGGGAACAGCTAACAATTTCTCCCCACTCAAGTGCAAAGCTTACAGGAAAAGTTATCTTATTTTACCTGTTGTGAAGTTGTATTTATTTTCTGTTGCCTGCTTTCCTAATGCAGCAGCATTAACATACACCAAAAGGCTTTTCTCTTGTCAGTGACTGCAAGAGAAGCACTTAGATGGTTCTGGAGGAATATAGGCAAGAAAAAACATTTTGGGGACATAAAGGAAATTCAGATTTGGATTGCAGGATGGGTATTCTAATTGGAAGTGTGGGAGGACTGCATCTGAGAAGTTGAGTGAGAGTGATACTGGCCATAATCATTTTGAGTTGATGCCCTCTGATTGTTATGATCGCTAAATTAGATCATTCCCTCTTTAAATGGCAACTCCTGTTGCTTGAAGTGATAAGGTATTTCCAAAATAAATGGTGCATAGCAGATAAAAATACAGCAACTTTTTCTTTGCTTTTATACAATATTGTACAGTACACTGCATATTTTTATTTGTAGAACCAGCGTCGGCAGCAAAAAATTCAAGGAAAGGTGCTTCAGATTACCAGTGTATGTTCTATGGAACAATCTGAAGAAAATGTGAAGGAAGATAAAGAAACAAAGGGAGAAATAAACTCTGAAGTCACTGACCTGAAAAAAGGGGAGGAAACTACCAGTCAGTGTGAAGAACTTTGCTTAAATCAGGAAGATTTAAATGATCAAGAGAATAGTTCAGATGTACATAGTGCCCATGAAAGTATAAAAAGTCCAGAACAAGAATATGAAGATAATGAAACCGATATGGCTGTTGCTGTGAAAGGCTTAGTTTCTACTACTGAGTGTATTAGTGGACTTGACAATCTGTCTGTTAAAGAAGATTATCATGGGGAAGAGGAGGAACTTGCTACTAACTTAGGAAAATTACACTTAGATGTTGTTACTGACTCTGATATGGATATCTTGGATGACCTTCATATGGCTGAGTTAAAGACATATGAGGTGGTGAATGAGGACCCAGAAACAGCATTTTGTACTCTTGCAAACAGGGAAGACCTAAACATAGAAGAAGGTTCAATCCTTCATTGTTTATATCAGTTCACTCGTAATGAGAAACTCAGTGAGATCAATAAATTGCTCTGTGATGTATGCACACAAAGACATTATGGACCAAAGGCTAGTGGAAAAAGTATGCCAATTAAATTTTACTTACAAACTAGAAAACCAACTCTAAATCTGTCCATATCTGCTATCTTTGTTTTCTTTGCTTGTTTTTAAAACAGGTTTGCATGGGTAGTTTCTCTTGTATCTATTGATACCCAGTATTTAATGGCCAGACTGAATCCCTTACTCCTTTTAGTGAGCACTTACTCATGAGTAGCCCTGTTGTCTTCAACGGAACTACCTGTAAGTTACCACCAGTATAGAGCAAGGGGGCTCACAGTCTGGTTCTATAGTAGGACGGAACATGAAGCATTTTTTTAAACTCTTTCCATGTTAAACTTTTAAAATTTACTATAGCACATGAGCCATAGGAGGAGAACATGCAGAAATTTGCCCAGCAGACTAATAAAAGCACCATTCAGCATGTAATTCTGTAGAATTCCTAGAAATGAGTGTTAGAACTCACCCTATTGAAGCAGATGATGTGGTAATGTGATATACACTAGTTAGTCTCTTGAACGAGGACCATCATGAAGATGGCAGCTTGTAAACATTTATAATTTTGAAGGGAAATCATCAGTGTCTTAAACATACTATAATGATGGATTAAATAAATTGTTTCCAGTCCTAGGACGTGATTTTACTCACTTTCATATTAGAAAAATTTTACTCATTATTATTGCATTAATCTTGACTATCTAACCAATGGTGCTCTCTCTTTCCTTTAGGTGAGAAGAAGCATGTTTACACTAATGCCAAAAAGCAAATGTTAATTTCTCTTGCTCCTCCAATTTTAACGCTTCACTTAAAGAGATTTCAACAGGTATTATTAACTGGTTAACTCTTGTATTTTAAAATTGTATAAAGTAATAACCCATGGAAGTTAATGAATCTTAACTTCCATATAATCTTGTTGCATTAACTACTATTCTTTCTACAGCTTTAGAAGTAATATATAGGTAATGTGAGAAATATTCCTGATGCACTTATTCCTGTTACTCTTGCTCACTGTAATGGTTCTTAGAATTTTTGAGTTCTTCTAGCAAAGAGATATTTATTAAAACAATTTAACTACCAGAAATGTAGAATTAAGAAATATAGACAAAAAATAAATTGACTCATGCTGAAAAACAAACTTACTAAATATGGAGAAGGATGATCCGCAACAGAAATCTGCTCTAAGAAATACATAAATAGAAAGCAATACAGCTAAAAGACATCTAAGTGCTGGTGGATGGCAGTAAATTAGATACAAGCTTGCAGTGTGTTCATGTATTTTGAAAGGGTGTGAATATACAGAGCATCATATTAACTATAGAGGTTATATTCCCTCTGTACCTAGATTATGGCTTTCAGTTTGAGGCTCTTCAATATCAGAAAAACAGTGATAAACTAGAGAGAAATGAGAAAGGGGAAACGAATATCAGAAAGGATTGACTTAAAAGTTTAACATTAATAATTACATAAAGCACCCTGGCCAAACAATCAAGTAAGGATATAACTGTCTAAGTAGCTGAAACTCCAGGGAGTGAGCAGAATTGTGTAAAATGATCCAGTGGGATATATTTGTGATTAAATTAAATGAAGGAAGCTGGGGAAGCTTTTCTTGATGTTCAACATTAGTACCTATTGAACTTTAGAATAGCATTTGAATGGAAGTGATAGAAGGCTCATCATTTGAGACTTTTAAAACCAGGCTGGAGAATGTAGTATAGACAACCTTTCTGCACTGTCTTTAGCAATGGATCAGAGGTGTCCTCCAACTAGAATTTTTATAAGTATACTCTTCTTTTAACTGTACTGCTATTGTCATTAATGCCAGCACACACTAAATCTTTAAATTAAACAGCCATGTAGCCCTATGCTCCAGAGAAATGTGTAGAGAAACCATAGACAGGAGGAAATTTGGAACATCGCCATAAAGAACTGAAAAGCATGACTGTTGGAAGTAATAGTCTTTCCTCTTCCCTACCCTCCAACTTTGTTTTCCATCCAAAGATTGGTTGTGTTCTAAATGAATCTTTGAAGTCTTGTTGGAATTTTTTAACATAACTGAACTTGTAACCTTTTCAGAACAGACTTCTATCACCTGTTTATATATGTCATGATTTAAGGTCCTGTTTGTGTTTCTTCATTTCTATCTTTCTTATTTCTAGGCAGGATTCAATCTATGTAAAGTTAACAAACACACAAAGTTTCCAGAAGTGATAGACTTGGCTCCTTTCTGTGCAATTAAATGCAAGGCAAGTTAAAAAATCCTTTAATTCTTTTTCAAATAGTTGGACCCATCAACCCTCACAGCAAGAGGTGTTGCTTGTTTTTGAAAACTGTTTTGGTATGTTCTCAAAACAGCCATTAATCAGAATCTCCTCATACCATATCCTAAAACTTCACTGACCCCATCATATGGCAATATATGATATACTGTATGTAAGTACAGTTGAGCTCTTACGTTAGAGCTCTGCTGTAGTGTACTTCAAATTTTAGACATTGGTTATATCCATAGTCATTAACGCATTGCTTCTACCCTGACAAGTGGAATCAGAACTGACTCAGTATAGAACAATGGAATCAAAACACACTGGTTTGAAAGGCTGACATTTCAGCTAGGTTGAATCTCAGTATCTGTACTACGCTGGCACTATAACAAAATTGTCACTTCACAGAACGTTGCTGAAGGGAATAGAAGAGTATTGTACTCTCTGTATGGGGTGGTTGAACATAGTGGCACAATGAGGTCTGGACACTACACTGCCTATGTCAAGATGAGAACTCTGAGAAACCACCTTTCTGATCTTGTCCTCCGTGGAGAAATTCCCCAAGGTAAGCATCACCAGTATTTTCACAACAGTCCAATCTTAAATGAAATTTTTCTAAACTGGTAGTAACTTGTGACATTTCTGCTTCAGCACTACTCTTAAGATTTTTTTAAATTTTTGTTAACAGCTTTAGAAACTGAATCAGCGGGACAGTGGTTTCACATCAGTGATACCCATGTGCAACCTGTAGCTGTATCTAAAGTGCTGAACTCACAAGCTTATCTCCTGTTCTATGAACGACTGCTATAATTAACCTGGGATGTGTTCCTCACACAATACTTTATGATTTTTAAACATCCTAAAATAAAGAAATGTTAAATCAGAGAAAAATGACTTGTAAATCATGTTCAATTAGACTTGAAACTGTCTACTGCAGAAATCTCATGCTTCCTAGAAATACTGGCAGATGAAATATTAACTTATACTTTTCCAATAGTTCCATTGCTTTTAAATAAAAAGCTATTTTGTCTTTTTCCATAACATAACTTCAAGTCTGAACCATTTATTTGACTCCTTTGAACAATTATTTCTGGCAATGAACATATTTCTCATATTAATTGTTTTGAGTAGTGTTTGACTCTCCAGAAACTTTCCTGCATTTAATTCTTTAAGACACTGCTGTAATTTTTGATAAAGGACCTCATTAACTAACCGCATATAGCTACTTACACTCTAGAATGTTGTGGTATAGAACAAAACTCACCTTTGTAGAGATAAGTTGGGTTAGGTAATATGTTATTGGACCAGATTCCGTTGGTGAAAGGCAAGCTTTCAAGCCACACAAAACTCTTCTTCAGAGCCTATTGTACTCTACCTTGCAGGGTCCTTTACATTATGTGCCAGCTACTTATGCTGAACAATCTCTTTCACCTTGAATTTTGCTGTGATGCTGGGAGTATCTTTTCCAGCCCTGAAGAAGAGTTCTGGGTGGCTCGAAAGCTTCTCTCTCTCACCAACAGAAGTTGGTCCAATAAAAGATATTACCTCACCCACCTTGTCTCTCTAACGTGCTGGGCCCGAGATGGGCTACAAGTACACTGCATAATCTTCGTAAAGGCAGTTTGCATGGTTGAGCTGTACCTTAAAATTTGGACTTTTTGATTACTCGAGATAGAATCTACTGCTTACAGAATATCACTTCTCACTTTGACTGTGGATCGTGTACTGTTCAGAAAAACTGGTCAAGCTAATTTAGTAGTAATAGTGCAATGGATCAGCTTTCATCTCAGCTTCAGTTTCACTCAGCTTGGGTTTGAGTGAACAAAAATTGTTGCCATTTAATCACTCTGTAGTGGATTCTGTAAAATGTGTTCACTTGACTTTTATCTGATGTCAGGTACTATTGACAGCAGTCTGAGCCTGATGATGGAATGGATATAGAACTGAACTTTGCAGTGTTCAGCAGAGCACAGCATCAAAAAGGAGCTAACAAGCAGAAAAGGATTAAACATCTACTGTAAATGTTCTGAGATCAGCATCCTAGTGGGCCAGGTGTGGTACAAACATATAGTAAGTAGATAGTATCTATGCTGAAAATCTAGACAGAGTGGGAGGGGAAATATAGGCACAGAAAAGTGAAGGTCACACAACAGGCTTGTAATTGGGCACGGAATATAATAAAGGGTTGACTCCCAACCCAGTGTCCTACACGCTTAACTAGGATACCTTATTGACTACAGCAGTGTGGGCCAAAAGCTGTATGCTTCCTTGACACTTGAGTATATAGATGCTATTTTGGATAGATCACAGAATAGGGGCTCTGGCCCTATTGTTTGACTTATTTACCCCTCAAGTTTTTCAAGCAAAAAGCAATGTGTGGAAAGTGTAGTTTATTGAGATTTTATGTACTACAACCACGTACCTTAATTTCTTAATGGATTTGTATACACAGCAAGTAGAGTTAGGCTCTGCCCTCTTAAGTAGAGTGCAGAAAGACTACTAGGCCTGTACCACAGAAATACTTATCAAGCATTGATTGCGTCTTTCTAGGGAATAGAGCCTTTTCATTTTAAAAGAGGAAGGTTCTTGGCTAGGTACCTCACATAAAATCTCCACCCTGTATATGTTCAGTTTCATAGCAAAACTAATGTGAAGGTTAGTCAGCCCGTATCTAAAATTAACAGCAAGTGAAACAGCCAGCACAAAAACACATTGCTTGTCTGGCTATGCTGAAAGGAGGACAGGAGCCATTTGATGTGGGTTTAATTAGGCTGCAACTTTATTATTAGATGATTGGAACTACCCTGCAGATAAACATGGGGTTACCTGCATGGTACACTGTTGTTCCGTAATTACCCAGGGGGGCTTTTACCAGCTCCCTATTTTTTCCCATCTAGGTCCCTCCAGCAAATCGGAGGGACCTTATCATACCTGGAGTGGGGGGCTTCCACCAGGTCCCTCCAACCAGGGCTGGATTAAGATTATGAGGGAACCTAAAGCTAATAGGAGGGAAGGGCCAGGCCTAAGTAAGAATTACATCTTGCAAAAAAAAAAAAAATTTGAAGTCATCAAACATTTATCTACGTACATATTTATATAAAATTAACAAGTTTGTTCTACTCCCACTACACTCAATTCTTCAAAGATATACTTCTGAGTAAGAGGTAGCATGAGGGATGCTATGCTGTCCTCTTAGGCCTCCTAGGTAGTGGAGTGCTCATCTGTATGGGGATGAACACTGCAACATTCCCCATCCTGCTCATCTCTTTCAACCTTTGCTTCTTACCCTCAGCTCTCCACATGGCACAGTGCAAAGCCAAGCCCTGCAGGTGTTTTCCCCAAGCTATGGCCTCTACACCACATACCCTGTCTCTCTCTGGGAGGCAGCCAGCTTTTATTATGTGTTTGTTTTTTTTTAAAAAAGAAGGCCACTCAGGTGTAAAATCCACTGAAGTAGAGGAAGTAGTAGTGAGAATATTACATTGGGTGGCATTGTATTTTAGGCTGTCTTGCTCGGAAAAGCGCCTCCTGGTGTTGCACTATCTGAGGACAATGAATGTTTTCAAACTGAACCCAAATATTACTTGTGGGATGATACCCAGTTTGTGTAATTAATCTTCAGTGATTCACCACATCAGGCCATTCTGTCACCAAGCTTTTCTACAATTAGAATCATAGGACTGGAAGGGACCTCAAGAGGTCGTCTAGTCTGGTCCCCTGTACTCATGGCAGGATTAAGTATTATCTATTGTAGAATGTGTGATCAGTAGCTCTGACGTGGTTTTTTTAAGCATGAGTTCTGAGTGCACCAGCCCCTTAAGTTTGCATTTGTTGTTAAGCTTTCTGTAAGAAATAGGTAAACATCTAGAAGTGACACAGATCTTTAGATGGTTGCCCAATCATAATATTTAGCACTTGGGTAGTATGTTGACTCTTCAGAATCACTATACAAACATTAAATAATCTAAAGCCTTTCAACTTTTGAATGACTAGTAGTTGACAGATCTATTTTCTGTTGTGTTCTCTGCCCACCTGAATAAAGACTTCACTGAAAATCAGTATCTTAAAAGAACTATTAAAATTTCAAAAGAACAGTCCTACCAAGGCTACTGTAGTGACACCCTTGTCACATTAGGTCTGGTGTTTAAGGCTAGGGTAGAATGAAGAGAGATTTGTTTTGTTTGCATGTGTAAATCAAGCAGACCTTGTTCATTTTTTTTCTCTATAAAGTGCTCAGAGTTTATGGGATGAAAGTGAATAAGATACTGCTTATACCAGGTGTGAAAACACAGAAGGAACCAAAATCTATTCTTGGGCAAAAATCTGTTCTCCCTAAAGTCAATAAGGCTACTTAAGTGTCAGCAGGAATTGGCCGGTGTTCTTATTCCTTTCTCAAATCACTCAGATTGCATGTGTACCCTACATTTTCCACTTGGGAAAGAAGTTAGTGTGAGTTGGGGCAGAAGAATGAGGACTAACTTCAAGTTTATTTAGCTTTTAAGTTTTTGGAATGAAACTCAAAAGAAATCAACTGTGAGATACTTATGATGGATTGAACTGTTAGAGAACTAGCCAATGGACAGAATCTGCCTTTAGCCTGTTCATCTAGTCTTTCTATCATAGCCTGTTAAGAAGTGGATTTAAATCCTTGAGAGGGGAGGGAGAAACCTACAACATTGTGTGTTGAGCTTCCTCCAGTCCTTTCACAACCTTTTGAAAGTACAAAGATGTGTTGGCCTGTGGAAGTATGCTGAGCATAAGGAAAAAGCTTAGTTGCCTGTGCATCCCAGTATAGAAAAATACATCACAGAAAAAAATTGGATTCCTTTTGATTTTTAATACAGGTCAATACAGTATCTCACAGTGCATCATAAATCTGAAGCTCCTCACTGGAAGGTACTGTAAAAGTTAAAGTACTGGTATCCAGAATTGGGGGGAGGGAGAAATAAACATGGGGAAGTTTTACTTTGTATAGTGACCCATCCACTCTTTATTCAAGCCTAATTTAATTTTATTTTCCTCCCCGTTCCTCACAACTTCTTGTCAACTGCTGCAAATGGACCATTTTAATTACCACTACAAATTTTTTTTCTTCTCCTGTTGGAAATAGCTCACCTTAACTGATCACTCAGTGTGTGTATGGTAACACCCATTGTTTCATGTTCTCTCTGTGTGTGTGTGTGTGTGTGTGTGTATATATATATATATATATCTCTCTCTCTCTTCCTACTATATTTTCCACTGCATGCATCTGATGAAGTGGGCTATAGCCCACGAGCTTATGCTCAAATAAATTTGTTAGTCTCTAAGGTGCCACAAGTACTCCCATTCTACAAGTGAAGACGTGGCTCTTAAGATTATAGTTAAAGGAGACTTTCACAAAACTTGAGACCAACCACTGTTTCCATTTTACAGACCAGTCAGCTTAATTTCAGTACCTGGAAAGATAATGGCACAAATAACCAATCAGTCTGTAAACACCTAGAATATAAACATTTAACATTGATTTGTCAAGAACAAATGTCATACCAACCTAATAGCTTTCTTTGACAAGGTTACAAGCCTTGTGGTTTGTGGGGATGGGGGAGGATGAGAGCAGTAGATGTGGTATATCTTGACTTTAAGGCTTTTGATACTGTCCCAATGACCTCAAACTAGGGATCTATAAAGTGGGTGCATAACTGTTGGAAAACCATTCTCAGAGTAATCACCAGTGGCTCATACTTAAGCTGGAAAGGATATCGAGTAGGGTCCTGCAGGGATCAGTCCTAGGTCCAGTTCTGTTTAATATCTTCATAAATTATTTAGATCATAGCATAGAGAGCACACTTAAAAGTTTGCAAATACCAACCTGAGAGAGTCTGCAAGTGCTTTGGAGGACAGAATTACAATTCAAAATGATCTGGACAAACAAAATGAAGTAAACAATGAAATTTGATTAGGACAAATGCGAAGTATTCCATTTAGAAAGGAACAATCAGTTGCACACATACAAAATGGAAAACGACTGTCTACAAAGAAATACTACAGAAAAGGACAGCTGGGGGTTATAGTGGATCACAAGCTAAATGAGTCACCTGTAACCCTGTGGCTAAAAAAGCAATCATTCTGGGATGTATCAGGAGTGTTGTGAGCAAGACACGTAATTCTTCCACTCTGTGCAGATAAGGCCTCATCTGCAGTCCAATTCTGGGTGCCACATTTTAGGAAAGATGTGGACAAATTGGAAGAAGTGCAACAAAAATGATTAAAGCATGACCTATGAGGAAAGGCTGAAAAAACTGGGGTTGTTTAGTCTGGAGACAAGACGACAGAGGGACATAAGTTTCAAGTACATAAAAGGTTACAGAGGAGGGTGAAAAATTGTTCTCAACCTCAGGATAGGGCAATGGGCTTAAATTGGATGTTAGGAAAAACTTCCTGTCAGGGCAGTTAAGCACCAGAAGAAATCATCTAGGGAGGTGGTGGAATCTCCATCATTCAAGGTTTTTAAGAACAGGTGTGACAAACACCTGTCAGGGATGGTCTAGTTATTTCTTAGTCCTGCCCTGAGTGCAGGCGATGGGACCAGAACACCTAGGGAGGCCCCTTCTAGTTCTACACTTATGATTCTATGACATCAGTAAAATGGTGCATGTTTAACTATAATTTCCCCAAACTGTGATTAAAGATTCATTGTTAATGGTATTTAGGGTTTATTTGTTTTCATACACAGGGAAACCGAAGCTGTAGAGAGATTCAAAACAAATTGTTCCTTTAATCAATATAGGTAATTAACACTCAAAAGCAACGTGTGAAAGTTCATTTTAAGGCTGCAAGTCTAATAGGACAAGTTAACAAATTGAGTCTTTTTCTATTGCAAGTTCATTTATTGAAATAGTAGTGGTACTGCACTCTTTACTAGATACAGTTTCATAACTTAAGGTAAGGGAGAAAACATGTCAGGCCCCAACAGGAGTATTACAAGATGCATACAATCCTAGTGCACTCAAAGTACAGTGAAGCTGTTCATTCGCTTTGGTCATCATCCCAATCTTTCTTTCCTGACGGAGGTTTGGGCCCACCAGCTGGTTTTGCCATGATGATCTTGGGGAAAAAATAATTAGGTTAGATAACACTCACTTTGGACTTTTCCTTTCTATAGCTTGAGACATGCAGTTTGAGCAGCTTATGCAGATCTGTTACTTTTGTACATTTTAACAGACAAGCTTTTGCCATTGGGTGTGTCCCATATTTCTGCAAATATATTGCAAGTTGGCACATCATAAGATGCTGTTTTCCCCAATACAATTTTAGTATTCCCTCAGTTACTTTTTTTTAAAAGGGAGAGGGGGGATTCAAGCTGTATACTTTCACATCTAAGATCTGTTTACTACCTAGCTAGTTTGTCAGATAGTGACTGGGTTACTTAACACAATGCAATATATTCCAGGAAGTGTTTAAAGATAATCTGTAATGCACAAAATCTGCATAAACTGAAAATCTATTTTAAATCCCTGACATCAGGATTTCCCAGTATAAGCAGACTTCCAAAAATGCCAGCTACACCTCGCTCAAGTAGCACTGCAAAATTAATTTCAGTAAATAAATGAATTCACTACAGCACAGCAATCTGCCATAAATCCTATTTCAAACAAGTTGTTAAAGAAGTGAAATTGCTCACACATGTGCCCTTGAAAGCCTACAATACATATTAGCTCTGTCCTGAGTGTGGATACATTCATGCAACAGATGTCTCTCAACTCAATATAACAAATGCCACCAGATTTTATAGCTCGCTATTTTACAGGTTCATCTTTCCGTTTATCCATATCCCAGTGTCCTTGTTGTTTAGGGGCTTTTGGACCACCTGCTGGTTTTGCCATAATCTACAGAAGTTTTATATGCATCATGCACATTTCTGCTAAAGTTCCATAAAATACGAAGTCATTAAACTATCCAGAAAAGCCTTCAATGCATTCCTTCCATTTTATTGTACAAGATGCATTTAAAATATAGATGTGGAAGGTGGGTTTTTTTTTTTAAATACATACTACACATTTTCTTTGAGACAGTTACATGCTCATACCTGTGAAATTAAGAGCTACCAACTATGGGTCAGGTTGCAAATCCAATATGTATGGATCTCAGTGATATGGCACCTTGCCTCACCTTTCCAAGATCTGAATCTAGCAATATGGTCATCAATAATATCTTGGTTTCACAAAAATAAACCGATTTAAGGTTATCAGTTTACTTTTTATAGCATGTATTCCTGACTTGTACAAAGAGGTCTCAAGTTAACTCAGAAGTTTGAAATCACTGTCTCCCAAAATCATATCAACTCACCTGATCTACTCTGAGCACAGTCACTGCAGCATTTGTAGCCAGCTTAATACCCCAGTGTTTTCCAAGATATGTGTCTAACACACCAGTTTCCAACATATCCTTTACAGCTGCAGTTTCAGCCTGTCAGAAAAAAATATGAACATTGTTCAAAGTTTCACAGCACCAGATTTTCCTACCTTATTTCAAACTCTTCTACCTTTGTAAGCCTAAATACCAACAGCCACACCCACCAAATGGTAATAAAATGACACTTTCCTGATTTTATCCCCTTTCCTCCAAATAAAACATTCATTTGAGCAACTTTTAGAAATGTGAACTGAATCATAAATGGAATTATCTCAGCAACTGTCCAAGAACATATCCTCACATACAACCATTGTGCATGTAGTAGTGAAATGTGTCTGCTGAAGAACAAGACATTCATTCTCATGGTAGACTAAGCTGTTTGTCTAGCTCACTGATTAATATACTGTTCCAATTACTTTAAAGCTGAACACCTAAAATCTAGAACGTAATTTATATCCTTAGGTATTTTATGTGGAGTATTCTTTTGTACAGAACCAAGTATTTTGGCAGGCATAATATGACATCATTTACCTCAATATCAAATCCAACATTTTTGTTGCCTTCTTGGTGCACTGCATAAAGGTTGGAGAGAACTTCATTGGCCTTTACTCCTGAATTTTCTGCTAGTGCTCGAGGAATGGCTTCAAATGCCTCAGCAAATTTCTTGATAGCATACTGGTCAAGCCCAGGACATGTCTAAAGCAAAGTTTGAAAACTGTTTAATATTTTAAAGGAAGAGAAATGGATGAAGCGAGAGGAAAACACATTATTTACCTCTCCATAAGATGCAATCTGCTTGGCCAACTCAATCTCTGTTGCACCACCACCAGGAACAAGACGTTTATCCTGTGAACAAAACCCCACAAGATACTAATTATAAATGCAAAGTGGTTTGAGGTAGTTTTGTTTTAAAGTAACCTGATTAGATTTTTAGTTTCTAGAACTAATTTCTGCCTTCATAAACAGATATTTTTCTTGGCAGAACATTACACAAGTGCAGAAGTGGCACCAACTTCAAAAAGTGAGGCATTTTATTAGTATGGCTAAAGGTAAAAATCTAGCATCTGTTATTTCTAAATGTCTTTTAGTAAAAATGAACTTTTCCTAAACAACTAAATGGAAGCGGTAAGAGTAAATTTGTTTTTAATCTCAACTGACAACATGACTTGCTGGGAAAAATAGGAAAGGCACTGAATGTTAATACTGCTCCTCAGCCAATCATCTATTCTGGTGAGTCATCATGGAAGAGGCAGAATAAGAACTGCAAGGGACTCAGACTTGGACTCAAAACGGTGGCAAAGTTTAAAGTTTAACATGGGATAGTTTCCAAAAGCTTCATGTTTTCTAGTCTGTATTCACACTGAGGATTCTCCATCTTATTTTAAAACCAGTATCTTAATTGCACAGTTTAAAGACAAAACTTTTGTAACAAACTAAGTGGTCCTAATTTATGAACTAAATATTTCTGTACAGTATCTAAGCATATTTAACATCCTTATCACCAATGATAGATACCAAGATCCAGATTTGCTGCTGCTCTCAGTTTCCAATAGGGACGGTGGGAGGTTGGGAAAAACGGTCCACAGAGTGCCACCTATTCACTGATTTTCTGGCCAGGGTGGAGTTTAGCTCTGCCAGCTTGTATTGGTCTCAAACAAATCATCTTGTCACTGAAGATAGACTAAGCACAGTGCACTGGGGCCACAACCCATCTCCAGGGCTGCACGAGTGGCATAGGAATCAATTACACACCCGTTCTTTGACCACTGGAGATTTCCCCCATGCTGAGGAGATAGAAGCAGTTTCTGCATTCCAAGTGACAGAAGGGAGGGAAGCATGCCATAAAGTCTTGACATAAATATCTTGGTCTACAGCAGTTTTAACAGAGAAGTATATTCATTTTACTCACCCTAGTGAGTACTTTGAAAGTATTAACACCATCATCTATAGCTCTCTCTACGTCATCCATTAGATTGTCTGTAGATCCACGGATTACTATGGTAGAAATGGCACCATCTTCCTTTTCTGTTAAGGACAGACAGACTTAATTCTCTAGAAAACATATTAAGATGTAGAACATTTATAAATAAGGTTCTAGTCATGACACAGAACCATGATCTCCTATGAATAGAAACATACCATGCTTAAACACAACTACTTGTGTATCCCCAACCTCCGACAAATAAACACTGTCACAATGACCCATTTCTTCTAGTGTAGGTGGAATCTAGAAAAAGAAGCACAAGTCAGAAAAAGATTCTGTTCATACAAAATAAATATCTCCACTGATGATACTCATCTGCAAATGGCATACCAATTTGGGAAGAGCAGTAGCGCCAACAGTTTTACACAGCCTCCTGAGATCCCATTTTGAGTTCAACCTTTAAAAAAAAAAAAAAGGAGTACCTTTTAGTACCATGTTTCCAAGAACAATTTGAAGTTTATATTAGTTTGCATGTAAAAATAAAGGTTTCCTCCATAATTTGGCAGTTCTATGTAATATTATCATAATTAGTTTAGTGGTATTGACTACAACACTACCATGGCATCAACCCCTTTAGTGCATTTCTGCAGTTGCTACTCTATGGTTACAGGAATTCAGTGCTATTACTACAGACACTGAAGTAGTAATGTTTTATTTTTAAGCACTGTTCACTTGGAATCAAATTTTTTTTTATTTAATATCTGTCTAGCACTTTGAAAGTTTAACTATTAATCCTCAACATCTTTGTGACAGAGGAATAGCTAGTATCTCCATTTTACTAATGGGGAAAATGAAGTTTAATAAGTTTAATGCTCAAGGCTACTAGGCCAATATCTGGTCTGCTGTATTAAACCATGTTTCATCTCAAATAACCTCATGGGATCAAAATACCGTTTCTCTGAACATGTTGCAACTCTTTTGAAGTGTCACTGATTCTGTTTTGTAAACAGAAGAGTACCTTTTACATGCACAAGACTTTTCTGAGAGGATCAAAATATGAAAATTTAACACTAGCTGTTATGTCTTTTTCATGGGGCTGACCCACTTTTAATAATTATACCTATATTCAAAAATGTTCATTTTTACAAAGTGAATTTTAGTGCCCATGGAAGATGCTTATTAACAGTCCCAGGGAAGAGTTCTTCCATTTATGCACTACCTATATTGTTTATACTTCTGCACACCATTACACACTCTGACTTGGAGGAACCACCATTGTGAGAGCCCTACCTTTACGCACTCTAACCACTTTACTAAAATCACTAATATGTCTTTTTAGAATATTTGATTTTGTTGACTGGAAAATTATTTTCAAATGATGACTATATAGACAATGCAACCATTACACCAAAACTCCGTATTTTGCAAGGTGCAATCCATTATCAGGAAACCTCAAACTATGTTTGGTAACAGACGCACCCTAATCATAACTAACTTAATAGACACTCAATTTCACCCTCTACTGGAGGAAAAATAATCATCCACATTAGGTATAAATGTTTATATTACAAATACCTTTGTGTTCTGAGGAATCTGAGGAGAGAACAGCAAGTACACCTCTACCCTGATATAACGCTGTCCTTGGGAGCCAAAAAATCTTACATTCTAGGTGAAAGCACGTTATATCAAACTTGCTTTGATCCGCCGGAGCGCACAGCTCCGCACCCCCAGAGCGCTGCTTTACCGCATTGTATCCAAATTTGTGTTATAATGGGACGCGTTATATCGGGGTAGAGGTGTATGGTATGTATAGGTCAGGGGTAGGCAACCTGTGGCACGCAAGCTGGTTTTCAGTGGCACTCACACTGCCCAGGTCCTCACCACTGATCTGGGGGGCTCTGTATTTTAATTTAATTTTAAATGAAGCTTCTTAAACATTTTAAAAACCTTATTTACTTTACATACAACAATAGTTTAGTTATATATTATAGACATGTAGAAAGAGACCTTCTAAAAACATTAAAATGTATTACTGGCACACAAAACCTTAGAGTGAATAAATGAAGACTCGGCACACCACTTCTGAAAGGCTGCCGACCCCTGGTATAGGTATTGACATTTAAATTGTTTGTACCATTTTAATCCTTACCTGACTAACATAAGATTGTATTTATTGGCATAATGAAGTGCCATGTCTGCCACTTTGCCACCTGTTACTACAACATTTGCACCAGCATCAGCAATTGCTTTGACTTGCAGATCCATTAGATTTTCTTCTCCCTTGCTGAAATTCCTAAGTTCGTCAGCATTTTTTATCAGTACAGTGCCCTATCAAAAGGAAACATTTTTCAATTTACAAAACACATGCATATTGTGCTTAGAGGTTTTACATGATATTTTGACAAACCAAAATGAACTTGCCCCTTTCCTGTTCACCACTTCAACTCATGCTACTTTATCACTATTCCTCAAGTAAAAGCATGAGTGAAATGGGTCTGATACTAAATTGCAGGTCAGCAAGGTTCAGCTCTAGACCACCAGGAGAGAAATTTCACAGTTGAAAATCCTCTCTCAGGAATGCCTTAGTTTTTTGTCCAGAGTTCAGATACAGAAACTGTTCATATCTGTCCCTGTAGCTGCTCAAGTGTCAAGACAGTGCTTCCAAAAACAGAATACTAACCATACAGAATTTTACATGCACACAAACCATCCTAGCTGCCAGTTTACTTCTAGAGTTCAGTGTGATTTATGGAGAATGAAGTGTAATATCTTCCACATGTCTAGCACCAAGTGAGCAGCCACATTCTGCACCAGCAGAAGCTTCTATATGGTCTTCCAGGGTAGCTCCACAACACATCATACTAGTTTACTCTAGATGTCAAGTAGGCTTGTATCGCTCTGGCAAGAGGAAAGTCACAATCATCCTCTCCAGACACAGGTGGGAAGATGTTTCCAGCTACTACTGTTATCTTTAAAATGTAAGGAAGGCTTTACGGAGGCAAAGAAACAGTAATGTCCCATTTTGAACAAAAAAGATAGATTGCCATCATTCATATGCTCATGTCAGTGCAGTCTAAACCATCTACTTCTTTTGACAGCCTTACATTGGACAGAACGGTGTGATGAACACCACCACTTTGCACACCCGACATGAGTTCTCAGGGGAGCTATACTTTTGCCCAACACTATCCTCTAGGACTTTTCAAAAGGAAAGAATTGAGTCACTGCAATGCAGCTCCATTCACCTCTACCGGAGTCTATAACTTTTCAGGTAATTTTGTCAACCACCATGATGTAATATAGGTATCTGCAATTAAGTCAGTTAATTAATTTGCAATTAAATCAAATGTCATATTAAACAACCTAGTAGAGCAAAACTACTGTGTGTTGGGCACACAAGAATATCTTGAGCCTTAAACTCTATTTTGACTCAAATTATATTTGTATGCTAACGTTTTGTGTTATCTGTCAGTGGTCTCAAGAACAGTTTGAAAATGCATCTGCTCAAAGAAAAACTTCATATTAAAGTTAGAGAAAAATATGGTTTAGACAGCTATGATAGAAAACCCTGAACTTCATTTTAACATAGAAGCTCAAGTCCCCTATTAAAAAAAGTAGTCATTGTCACCAACTGTCAAGGATATTTAAAGTTAATATTAACCTGAGACTAATACAGACCAAGTACTGCGTATGTACATACATTGCTATGGGATTTCTTTAGGGCACCTACATACCTTAGTTTCAGTTATCATGCCATCAAAAGGACAGGAATACACAGCTATTTTGGCATCTTTGACAGAAGTAACATCGCCTTCTGTTTCTTTTTTAAAAACCATACCATGCAGGACTGAAGAGGCAGAGATACCAGAGCCCTAAACAGAATAAAGGGGACAGATAAAGATCACATTTCAGTACACCAATCCAGCACAATAAAGCTACACTTGCTCTTTTAAAAAAGGAAGTCTCACATTTGAACATGCTTAGACATGTTTCTATTCCAGGATAAGGAGAAAACACTACACTGATTTAGGAATACTGAATATTCTTCTCTAGAAACACACAGTTGAAGATTTATTCCATGGCAGTAACTATTAGAAATTTATAGTGATCCCTTTTTTTCCTCCCAGTTAGGGAGAAGCATTAACAAGAAAGAAGCTGATGGGAAGCACAAGTTTAGCCCATCCTGTCATCCTTCCTGAGGTCTAATATCCCACTGACAGAGTAAGAACAACAGGATCAGGCCCGTAAGGTTCTGCATCCTCCCCCACCCCAGCCTGAATGTCTGGGTTGCATTTTAATTGAAGGTACAATTACTGAAAAACATATTGGTTAAGCTTTTAGCTCTTGAAGCTGATTTGTTTAACGACCAAATACTTAAAGAGTTCTGCCCCTGAAGACTATAGGCAATTCAGCTCTAAGCCAAGTACCTCACAGAAAATATCTTGAAACTGGGAATGCCAAAGTCTGGTAAAAATAATTTATGAGAATGTGCTTTAACAATATATCTGCATTACTGAAGCCGTGTCTCAATCTATCAAAAATAAAAACAAATCTTAAAGCCTAGCCTGGGTGAAGGACAACAGAAATATAACATTTTAAGTGAGCTATTTTCATTAGAGAATTATCTAATACAGTAACAGGAATACCAGAATTTATTCATGGGGGAATTCTGTGCAAGTCCTGCAGATATTCCCCCCTCACAAAATAATTGATTCTGACAGGGAGGCAAAGAGAAGCCATGAGAGGGGTCACACTGCAATTACACCTTTCGTCCACCAGGGGCTGATATGGTGCCAGAAGAGAGGGCAGCCAGCTGCTGAGAGGGAGGAGGCAGAGGCTGCCTTCTTCAAAATGCCATGACTGCAAGACCAGGTTAGAAGGCACAAGGTATGGGGGGACAAACAGAGTGGGGCACATGGGGATGCTGGGGACTCACAAACTGGGATTCAGAAGGGCTAGTGAAGGTATAGGAGTTAGTGGGGTAACAACATTAACCCAAGGGCTGAATGGGAGTGAGGGTACTGGGCCGAATGGGGATATGCCTGGCTGAACGGGGAGTGATCGTGCAAGGACAGATGTGCCTGACTGAAAGAAAGAGAGTCAGTGTCTGCGTAAGGGATGCTCCCCAACTCCCTAACAATCCCTCCCACCCCCCCACAAAAAACCTGTTCCATACTTTTCCCACTCACACCCAACAACCTTCCAGGTTCAATCCCAGGGCTCCTTCCCAGCTATTACTTCCCTCCTCCTCAGCTCCTCCGTTGCCACTGACTCCCGCAAGCTTTCACACTGCTTCTGAGTGTGGCAAATATGTTTTTGAATTGTAGTTTAAATGAATTACTACTCAAAGTTCCATATTTAATATGCCTAGAAAGGAATCTGTTTGTCAAATATTTCCTGAATCTTTTTTTGTTGTCTGTTACAAACGTACTTGCTGACAAGTATTGTGAAATAAATTACCAAAATAATTGAAACTGGTGTGATTATATTGTGTTATTTTGACAAATAAAATATGCAGAATTGTGAAGAATTTTTAAATATTGTGCGCAGAAGTTTTAATTTCTTGGTGCAGAATTCCCCCAGAAGTAAGAATTAGTCATGCTTTAGTGAAAAAAGTTCATAACTTACCAAGATTTTGCATACTCTGATGCTGTCAACATTGAAATGACCAGAATTAGGAAGAATAGATACTGTTTGAGAAAAACAACACATGTATTATATAATTTAAGAGCAAAGTACAAATGTGACACTACAAAATCATATGCATTGTTTATATAGAGAATACTGCATTAATAAGATAGTTGGTTTCAAAAGTCTTTAAATAAATAAAGAGATCAAGAAATGAACTGCCAAATTTTACATCAGCAGGAAACAGTTACCCTCCTCGATGATCAGTTATAGATAAGTATAGAAAATGGAACTCTTCACTATGGAATAGGAGTATCTGGCCAACAAGAGAACACAAATCAATGAAGCCAGCAGGCCAAGTTTAGCCTGTGCCCACTTATGCTGAATTTGGCACAGAGTATTTTGAGGAAAAATTTGCACTAATGATGAGAGTTGTATTCTTGAGCTCTAAAAGATGGAGAGCTCTGTAGCAGGGTGGACCCCCGCTCCTGCCCTGAAGGGCTTAAAACAGCCCAGGAGAGGGCTGTGGCTGGGGCAAGAAGCCTGGGCTGATTGGGGAAAGTAGGCTCAGCTGTGGCCGTGCCCCAATCAGGCCCAGCTGGCCCCTAAAAGAGGCTGTAAGCCAGAAGCCCAAAAAGTCTCCCTCTGCCTGTAGAGGGAGAAGGGGCTGGCTGCAGGGAGCTAGACCCAGGGTACCTGAGTGGAGCAGGGCTGGGGAAGGGTACAGGAGCTGAGGAGCACCTGCCTGGAAAGCAGCAGGCTGCAGACTAGCATAAGGCCAAGAGGTACTGGGGGTTGCAGAGGGCAGCCTAGGTGTAGGCAAAGGCAGCAGGTCCAAACCCCTTTGCCTATGATGAGTGGCTGATACTGCAGTATGCCCCAGTGAATGGAGGCTAAATAAAGACTGGGCAATAGCCAAAACTGAGGCAGAGTGGGGATAGTGAGTTGGGGGTTCCCCAGGGAGGGGAGACCCAGATTGGTGGGGTACTGCCAGGTTCAGCACCTCAGTTAAAAGAGGCACTGGGGTCTAGGGAGGGACTCGGGGCCAGAGGACAGGCAGATCACTGGCCTGTAGAGGGCGCTCCGGGCTGGCAGTGATCAATAATTCCTGAGGACAACCAGCAGGAGGTGCCGCAGGGGTGAGTCCGCACATCTACAAGCTCTATATAACAAAACTCACCAACATCACACTTAGATTAAGTCATGCATTTTAGAGCATAAGTGCAACTGCAAAGATGAAAATAAATTTTAATCTTGAAAATGTATGGCTTACTAGAAAGCCATTTGGACTAACCACAGCTGGGCCACAACAAGCATGAAGAGAATTCAGTGGGTAAGAGGAAAAGAAATACCACTTCCCTCTCTCCCTTGCCCCCAAAGGCTTGAGACCTAATATATTTAGCCTAATACATGAATAGCTGGCAATGCCTTTCACCTATGATGTGAGCACTTGAATAACATAACAGATTAAAAACAAGCTTGTATTCAGTTTAGATAAATACAAGATGAAACTTGTTTACTTACCACATGCCTGAGCAATAAGCTTTGCCAGGAAGATTTCATTGCCATATTGTTTACTCATTACTGAGGTGTGCAGCAAAGATGCCACTTCTTCAACATCATGCAGATTCTTTGCAGAACAGCATACTAAGTCAGGAAGAATCTCTAGGGCTTTCCTGCAAGCTTTTTCATAACCTTCTATCACCTATAATGCAAATGACAAATTTCAATGACATTCTAACCTTCTCCACCTAACTGTACATTCATGTTCACTATGTTTCCTTCTGAAAGAGTCACAAAGTATTAATGCATACATTATTTATATACTGTCATTTGAAAGTTGACTAAAGGGAGCAACTCAAAAGGGATGGAGATCATCAAGTAATACATTCCAATATTCAAGATTATTACAGATGTGATTAAGTAATACACAACCCAAGGTCACTGATTAACCCATATTAGTTATCATCTACCAGTGTTCATGCAGCATGAATATTAAATTAAGTACATGCCTCTGAAACTGAAAGTCCCATCCTTAGAAGTTCCTCTGCTAGCTCAAGAAGGGTTCCAGCAAAAACAAGGACAAAGTTTGTTCCATCTCCAACTTCTTGCTCTTGCATATGGGAAGCCATTACAATCATTTTTGCAGCAGGGTGTTGGACCTATTAAAGGAGTTAAGACATATTAATTTAACTGTTAATATCCCAGTTAGTCAACTTTAAAAGTATATACCCCTAAAGTTCTTTGTATCAAATATAAGCTCCTTTTTGGTTAAAAATCTGATCTAAAGTTAATCAGGATTATGAACTAGATTGGGAGGGGGGGGAAGCAAGTTAAACAATAAATTACACAATAAGCAATAGTATAAGATATGAAAATTGCAAGACTCTGGAATACTGCTGTGGGGTTAAGACACTTAATAGAAAATAGGCACTTCCTTTCTTCCCCACTTCTAATTGACAGCTGCATTATTTTTATGGGATACCAGTGTGGCCTTACAATCACACATGCAGAGTACCGTAGACTTTCAGCTTACCTTGTCAAGATAAACTTCAAGCAACACTGAGTTTTGTGTATGCATTTATACACAGTTGATCAGCTCTAAACTATACTTAAATAGCAAAAATGGCAGCTCTTCCGCCTTCCAATAAACAATTTAATAGATAAGGGCTTTATCTATTCTTGTATATATTTATAGCTACAATTACGGTGTCTAAGCCATGGTGAGATGCAAGATTGATTATAATAAGCAATTAAGACTCCTGTATTTAAGAACTCTACTGAAATTTTACAGTACTGAAAATACTGGAAAAACAAATCTAACCGTACATGTAAATATAGATTAAAAATATCTAATTAAAAAAAGCAGTAAATACATTTTCCTAAACATTTCTGCAGTGTTTGTTCACTTGCTAATTTTAGAATTCAATCATTTATAAGGGTCTTCTGTTTAAAGTAAATTAGGAAAGTTCTATCGCAGTGACACTCAGACCTCAGTGGTTCAGGAGCCAAATTAACAATCCACATCACCCAAAAGAGCCATAATAGTGTGCATGCATTATTTATTTACTATTTTTATATATTCTCACAGCAAAATAACTGACCAAGTATTATTATTTTATCGACTACAATCGGTTAATAACATAGTAAAATAACCTGACTGGTTAATGATATTCAGCACTGTGGTTTAGTATCATGTGCTGCAAAGAGCCGCAGGAGACAAATTGAAGAGCCACCTGTGGCTCAGGAGCCTTAGTCTGAGTATCACTGTCCAACAGCATACACACAACATTATTCATGGGTTGACACAGAGGCATCACACAATTGAGTTTCTATTTAACTGTTGCAGCAAATGACATGTCATCTCAGCTTCTGCACAATTCTATTAACTTTCTCATTGCAGGATAATGTCACATCCCCAACATCCCTAAAACTGAAAGTGAGAATTCTACGCAGGTAGAGAGACATGTGAAAGTTGGCACCAACAAGAAATTAACATTGCACTTATTTCTCTTAAACAGGAGTCTTCCACACAAGATGTTAGCAATTACAATCCATGTCTCTTTCATTCCTAAACTCTACTCCTATTCTGAGGAGGAAGAGGGGTAAATTTTAATAATGATATTCAATAATCAAAGTGTCTTTGCCGCAGGGCCTGTCACTACTAGAGCTCTGAAAAGCCCTTCTATTTTTTTTTTTTTTCTGTTGTGTGTATATTTGCTACACTCCTCTCAGGATCCAATTATTAATTAGATAATTTAGAAACTGTGGCCCTGATCCTACAAACTTACTCTTATTAATAAAACCGAGTAAAAGTCTTGGAGGTTGAAATAAACTTTAGCTAGTTGTGTGCAAGTACAAATCTTTTAACATGAAAAAGCACTTACCTCCAACTCCCTTAAGATAGTTGCAGCATCGTTTGTCACAAAAAGCTTCTCAAGATGATTGATAACCATTTTGTTCATTCCTAAATGATAAAAAGCTGATCAATTCTTATTTTACACAACTGTAAATACTTTACAGTGTGAATTGGTGTTATTTGGTTAATTCCTCTCATCTCATGCAATCGATGGACTATTTTTGTTCTTTATATAAAAGTATTTATAAACAAAGTAGTTTACCATAACCAGTTTCCTCTGCAAAGAAGTGGTTTGGGATATTTTGATCTTCGTAATTTTTAGCCCTATAAACATTTGTAAATTTGGACTGAGGAACCTGTGAGACCTCTCTCTTCTGAAACAAAGTTTTGAAGTTACATTAAGGGGATACTAAAAATTTAAACCAAATTAGTTTTTTGTAAGCCTATTCTTACATAATTTAAGATTACTAACAAAAATGTACCAGCACAATCTGTTTTTCAGTTTACTTTGTGCATTTGATAGTGCAGTGTGTAGTCAGGTTAACCATACCCGCTACAGAGTTAATGTTTCTTCACCTTCTGTGATCTTTCTCATAGCAGCAAATAGGACAAAAAAAAAATTAAATTAAGACAATGATGATAATTCTACAAAAACAGACTTGAGGACTCAGAGGCAGGTATGGTACATTAAACTTTTTTTTGAAAAATTGATCAGACTGAAAATTCTCCTTTATTGAAATCATGTGACTAAAGACTTTTATAACTGAAGTTTTACCACAAACAATGGAATAGTCATGCTTCAAGAAAAACAAATATAGCTTCTTTGTACGTAAGCATTACAATAAACAGTATAAAATAAAAGAAAGTTACCATTTGGTCCAAGAGCTGTACGGGTGGTTTGGGCAAGCTCCTTACATGCCTGTATGTTCCTAAATACAGCTTCTTCTAAACCTGAAAAATGCTACCCAAAAAACCCCCAACAAACAAAGAAAAAAGGTTTATTGCTTAGAATCAGAGGTTCTAACAAAAAAAGAATTACAGTCACTTGTCATTTCACAGCCAGAATGAAATGTTGGCTTCACTAAAATCAATAGCAAATCTCCCACTGAGTTATTTTGGAGTGAAATCCTGGCTGCACAAAAGTTTAAACAAAAATTCAAGCCTCTTTCAAAAACAGTGACAAAGACGCTAACATACACTAGGCTCTCAACTGCAGAGTTTAGCAACTAAAGCAAATTTATGAAATGAAAGAGGAAAGTTGAGTCAACACTCAACAGATTGAGCACCATAAGTCTGTCCAAGTAAATCAGGGACTTCTGGTGAGGTTATGGACTTATGGAGGGCATGACAAATGTCCTCCACACCTACTTGCCTGAGAAAAATTTATGCACCATCATTCCCATCAAGACCATATCCCCAAAGTTATACCATTTACACCACTCCCACATCAGTAAGTCAACTATACTCCACAAGATAAATAATTTCAAACTCCCTCCCACATACACCTCTACCCCGATATAATGCTGTCCTCAAGAGCCAAAAATCTTACCGTGCTATAGGTGAAACCGGGTTACATCGAACTTGCTTTAATCCGCCAGAGTGCGCGCACACATACACACCCCCAGAGCACTGTTTTACCATGTTATACCCAAATTTGTGTTATATTAGGTCGCATTATATCGGGGTAGAGGTGTACATACATCCCTTTGTAAATTCAGAGCTCCTTCTATCAGTTGATAAATCATGCCTCCTCTCTCATACACCTCTGCAAAGCTCATCTGGGTGCCCTCTAAAAGTCCCAGAGAAAGGTCTGTTTACCAAGCTCTCTCACAACTTCAGGAAAGGTAGAAACAGCTCCAGCTGTTCTGTTCCTCTGTCTCTTCTTGTTAAAGGAGAACCAGCACCTGTGCCATCTTGCTTCCCCTGATCTCCTCTCCTTTCTACAAGAGTTCAGCAGCTCCTGCAACTATTCTCTACCTCCAACTACTCTCTTGTGAATAAAGAAAAGCATAAAGTTCCCTGAGTTGCTTGCGTCTCCCATTCTCCATCCTGTTAAGCAGCAGTGCTCAGAAACCTTTGTTGCTTTCTTCTCCCTTCCAGAGAAGGAATCAGCAATAACCTAGTCCAGAGGTGGCCAGCCTGAGAAGGAGCCAGAATTTACCAATGTACATTGCCAAAGAGCCACAGTAATATGTCAGCAGACCCCTGTCAGCCCCCCCCCCGCCCCAATCGCTGTTTCGGGGCATGCAGGAGGCTCTAGGGGGAGAGGGAGGAGTGAGGGCATAGCAGGTTCAGGGGAGGGCAGGAAAAGGGTGGAGTGGGAGCAGGGCCCGCGGCAAAGCAATAAGCACCCCCCGGCACACTGGAAAGTTGGCGCCTGTAGCGCCAGCCCCAGAGTCGGTGCCTATATAAGGAGCCGCATATGGCTCTGAAGCCACAGGTTGGCCACCCCATACCTAATCCCTCTCTGTCCATTTATTTGACCAAAGCTTCTATTCTCCTAGGCAAGTTTGTCAACTCCAGCCAAAATACATGTTAAATATGTTAATTCAATGTTGAGTGTAGTATTGTACTAAGCATTTTGCTTCTCTGGAATTTTTTTTGTATACAGTATAGTGAGAATAGACTGATATCAGGTCATTCCTTGGCAACAGGAATAAGTTAATTTATTAGCATTTGCATTCCACAGCTGGGGCTCCTTTGTGCTAAGCACTGTGTGGATATATATCAAAACAATTCCTTGCCCAAACAGCTTGCAATATAGAAAGCCAAGCAACCAACACAGGGTGAGGGATCAGAGTCTCAATAAAAACAGAGTTGTGGTTGAATGGCCTGATAGCTGCTCAAATTACCCACTGTCAGTTGCCTAGTGCTTTGGGGCATTATTGTTAAAACTTTCATAGACTCCAAGGCCTCAGAAAGACCTCTTTTGTATCTGTATATTATAGGCCATAGAATTTCCCCACAATAATTCCTAAATCATATATTTTAGAAAAACACCCAATCTTGATTTTAAAATGGCCAGTGGTGGGAAAAGGTCACCACAACCCTTGGTAAATTGTTCCGATGGTTAATTACTCCGTTAAAAATGTACATTGTTCAATTTGAATGTCTAGTTTCAATTGCCATCCATTGGATCATTTTATAACTTTCACTGCTACCCTGAGGAGCCCACTATTAAATATTTGTTCTCCGTGTAGGTACTTTTAGATTGTAATCAAGTCACTCCTTCACTTTCTCTTTCTTAAGCTAAAAAGACTGAGCTCTTTCAATCTATCACTATATGGCATGTTTTTCTAATCTTTCTTGTGGCTCTTCTGTGAACCCTCTCCAATTTGTCAACATCCTTCTTGAGTTATGGACACCAGAATCCGGCACCAGATTCCAGTGGCGGTCACAGAGCTACAAATACCTCACTGCTGCTACTCCCCTTCTGATACATCCCAGGATTACAGTAGCTCTTTTGGTCACAGCATCGCCCTGGGAGCTCCCATTCACCTGCTTATCCACCACAGGGCACAACTGCTCTCCAGGGCAGATGGGGACTCAGGCAGGACCGGGAGAGGGTGACGCCGCTAGGGACGGCTCAGGTGGGGAGGGAGGCGAGGGCACCTACGGGTCCCGAGCGGCGCGAACCGGGGTCAGGGACAAAGGCTGCTCAGGCAAAGGGGCCGCGGGACCAGGGCAGGGTAAAACCGGCAGGTGAAAGGGGGAGACTCGCTCCAGCCTGGACCCTGCAGCCGGCCCAGGGTGCAGCTGCGGGCCCCGCCGGCAGCCTCCAGGGCGGCCACGCGCGAACCCGCCGGGGAGCGAGGACACGCGGAGGGGGAAGGGGGAGCCGCCCCAGAGCCCGCATCTCGCGGCCGGAGCCCCCCACTCGTCCGAGGAGGCGGGGCACCGCAGACACGACAGGCCCCGCCCTCAGCGCGTGCGGCCGTAGGGTCCAGCCCGGGCTGCGCTTCTGGAAGCTTCTCCGGCCCGGCCCCAGGGGCGCGCGGGGACCCCAGGCCTGGCCCTGCTCTCACCTTGGCGCCTTCTTTCAGCATCTGGGCGAAGCCCGGGGCCTTAGGCACGTGCATCGCCATGTCCGTTCGGAGCAGCGAGGCCGGCCACGCGCCGCGATGCACGAGCTGAACCACGGGAAACGGGAGAATGGAGGGAGCTTGCGCGCGCAACTCACAAGCCCCTCCCCTGGCACGCAGGCGCAGAAGGAAACAGCTGCTCCAAGCTGGGGCGGGCTCCCTCCTTCCTCCCAGGGAGAAGCGAATGATCCCTTGAGAACATCGATCGGTCTGGGCTGGTTCGTGGCCGCGCGGGAGGAGGTGGAGTTGTTGTGACAGCGGAGGGGACGAGTTGCGCGCGCTCACAGCGGGCGGGGCTGCGTCGCCTCGCCTCGCTCTGCAGCCGCGGTGCTGCGGGTGAAAGTGGGGCTCTGGGAGACCCCGTGTGTCCGCACACACGTCGGGCTGAGTGGGGGAGCAGGCACCCAGCGCCCGGGGCGGCGCGGGGCGGGGGTGGCTCAGCAGACCCGCTGTGATTCAGGCCTGGCGCCCTGTGATTTTGCAGTGTAGACACGGGTCAAGTCGGAGCTCCCAACCTGAAGCCCTGCGGGCACGTCGGCTGCCATAGCACTGCTGTGGGAGCCAGGGCCAGCAACTGTAAAACCAGGCTTGCAATGTAGTGTGGACGCTCAGGTGTGGGTTTGGAAACTCCGAGTCCAGGTCCCAGAGCCAAGGTTTTCAACACAGTGTAGGCATCCCTATAGTGCCCAGGGCTTTAGTTACTTGGCCCAGCGTTTCCAGAGAATGGCTCCCTATCCCCTTCTTCCATGCTAGGGCCCCTCTCCCATGTGGGAGGAAGAGCAGGGTGTTTGCAGCCCAGCTGTTTGTGACACCCTTTCCCCCAGGCTGACACCTCAAGAGTATGCACTGTGGGTGTCAACTATGGTGCTGCATCATCAGTAAAGCTACATTTTAGTCACGGGTATTAGTAAAAGTCATGGACAGGTAAAAATACCAGTGAATAAAATGAGGGGCAGTTGCTTGAGACCCCCACTGGTGGGGGTGTGTGTGTGGGGGGGGGTGACAGGGCGAGCAGGCTCCCTACCTGGCTTCGCACCTCCCCCCCCCAACAGCAGCAGAGTTTGGGTGTGAGAGGTGGCAGGGGGTTGGGGCCTAGCCAATGGAAGCTGCAAAGCCAGTGTTCTGGGCGGAAGCAGTGCACAGAGCTACCTAGCCACACCTCCGCCTAGAAGCTTATGAGGGGGATGTCACCCCTTCTAGGGAGCCTCCAGGTAAGTGCTGCTCAGAGCCCACCTCACCCTGTCCTGTGCCACACACCCCTGCTCCCTCCCACACCCAAACTCTACTGTGAGGTATGGGCATGGTGACCTGGGACTGCCTCAGCAGCAGTTGCTGCCCCTGAGCCAGGCACACTGGCTGCTGCAGAAGTCACGGAAAGTCACGGAATCCGTGACCTCCATGACAGACTTCACCCATAATCATCAAGGCAAATCCAAAAGGGACATAGCTTGCTTGCAGATCCGGCACCACCCAGATCAATCTTGAAATTATATGGCTTACTAGAAAGGCATTTGGATTTGATGATCTGGCAGGGTGTTCAGTGGTCTACACTTCAGATGTAGGTGGACATGGTGTTATGGTGCTCGGTGGTGTGAAAAAGACGCACCCCTCAGCAATTTAGTTATGTTGGCCCAGTGTTGATTCAGCTAGGTCAGTGGAAGAATGCTTCCATTGACCTAGCCACTGTCACTCAGGTTCCTACAGCAACAGAAAAGCCCCTTCTGTCCCTGTAAACTATGGGGCTATGCCTGTATCTGTCATCTCACCACTGAAGCTTTCAGTGACCACGTGATCGCCAACTGTGTAGAGGCCTTCCTTGATAAATGTCTTTCATAATACACAAAAGCTGTGCAGAGAAAAAGGAAGATGCATTCAAGTAATAACAATAATCAGTTTAGATTCAGGTTAAGAAGCTTTTACAGATTGTAAGCCTTAACTTCTTAGTCCTTTGCTTCTCTAAATTAATGTGTTAGTGGTTATATAAATGAGTTTAGTTTAGCTTCTTTCTGTAACCAAATTTTTTCAGCACAGCTTTTGTAAAAGACATACTATCCTTGTTATTTTAATAACTGAATTAAACTAAACTGGTTTACGCCCCACTTCATGATGGTGCAGCATGTCTACTTTAGGGTTTCCACTGGTGTGTAACTAAATCTGTTTATTCTAATGATACATTTATTTAGCTACACCAGTACAAATTCTCTTAATGTAGACAAGCTCTAAGTAAGGGTTGTCACTTAAACAACCTCAAGAGGGTGCACTTACCTTAATGTTATGTCTTGCATAATTTAACAGACTTGTGTGTTTTTAGAACACCCTAGAAAAGAGAAGTAAGAACTACTGTAGAAAGTGAAACTGACAACAAACCACCTCGTTAATTAATATTTTTTAAAATGTAGGCCTTTCCTCCATAAGTCTACAAATCAGAGCTAGGAAAATTTGCCAGCGAGCAAGCTTTGTTATATTTATAGTCAAGGTGTCCAGGAGTATGAAACCTTTACCAGTGGTTCCCAAAGTTGTTCCATCACTTGTGCAGGGAAAGCGGGCCGGGCCGGTTTGTTTACCTGCCATATCCTCAGGTTCAGTCTGAGGAACAAGTTTGGGAACCATTGCTTTATACAGTACCAATTCTAATAACACAATGCATGAACTAGCTTCATGTTAGAGGAGAAGGATGAGCTAGTGTTAGGGTGCTAGCTTGGTACTTGGAAGAAGTGGGCTCAGTTACCTGCGCCATCACAGAATTCCTGTGTGAGCTACAAGAAGTCACTAGTATACACTGAAAAGTTTTGCAGCTTTTTTAAAGTGGCCAATTCTCCCTCTCTCCCCCCTCCAGCATGCTTGCAATTATATTGGTATAAAAGTGCTTATGCCAGTATAGCTTATTCTAAAGAGGCATATGAGTTTCCATCATATAAAGCTCTTTGTAGCATATTGTAGCTTGCTTTACTGGATGTCAGATAATTTAGTAGCAGTTAATTAATTATATGTAGGGCTGCATGTCTATCATGGAGGTCACGGATTCTGTGACTTTCTGCCACCTCCGTGACTTCTGAAGGAGCTAGTGTGGCTGATCCCAGGGCAGCCCAAGCAGCTGGCTCCAGGCCATTCACACCAGCTGCTGCTGGAACGGCCTCGGAGACAGCCACACCAGCCACTGCTCTGGCGGCCCCCAGCAGTGGTACCGGGTGGTCAGAGCAGATGTGCCATAGCGCAGTGGTCCACAGGCGGCTGGCCAGAGCAGCTGCAGTCCACAGCTCAGGGCAGTGGTCCCTGGCCAAAGCAACTGGAGACCTGGCCGACCATAGCAGACACGGCCCTAGGCAGTGGGCCCTGGATGGCGCAGCTGCAGTCTGCGTCCCCGGGCAGCGGTCCTTGGAGCAGCCATAGTCCGCAGCCCCAGGCATAGGTGGCAGGTTATATACATTTGCAGTGCTCGGACTCCAGGAATATTCAGGGCCGGGTGCCCTGCTCCAGCAATATTTGGAGCTGGGTCTCTCCCCTGGCCCTGCCTGGATTGGGCCCCGGCCCCGGTGGGTCCCCCGCCCCCCCGCCGCATCCCTGCCTGGAGCGGTCCTGGCCTCCGCCTGCCACCCCTCCCCTGCGTGTCCCCCCCCAGCCGCGCCATGTCCCTGCCTAACAAAGGCAGCGTGCGCCTCTCCCCTGCCCTGCTTGTGCTGCGGGAGTAGAGCGATCCCTAGCAGAACTGCTGTCTGCTGCCCCAGGGTCTCATGCCTGCCTCCTACTAATGGCAAAGGCAGGCTGCCCTTTACCTGCCCTAGCCTGAGCCTCTCCAATGCCCCAAACCCTCATCCCCAGCCAGAGCCCTCATCCCTCCGCACCCTGATCCTCAGCCCCAGCCCTGAGTGCCCCCAGATCATGAACCCCTCATCCCCCTGCATCCTAATCCTCAACCCTAGCGAGAGCCCTCATCCCCCTGCACCCTAATCTTCAGCCCCAGCCCTGAGCCCCCACCGCAGCATGAACCCCTCATCCTCAGCCCCAGCCCTCATCCCTCTGCATCCTGATCCTCTGCCCCAGCCCTGAGCACCCCCACAGCATGAACCCCTCATCCTCAGCCCCACAGCCCTCACCCCACACCCCAACCCTCTGCCCTAGCCCTGAGCCCCATCCTGCCTCATGAACCCCTCATCCTCAGCCCCACAGCCCTCACCCCACACCCCAACCCTCTGCCCTAGCCCTGAGCCCCCTCCTGCATCATGAAGCCCTCATCCCCCAGCCCCAGCCAGAACCCTCATCCCCCTTGCACCTTAATCCTCTGCCCAGCCCTGAGCCCCCCCACATCATGAACTCCTCATCCACAGCCCTCACCCCACACCCCAGTCCTCTGCCCTGAACCCCCTCCTGCATCATGAACCCCTCAGCACCAGCCAGAGCTCTCATCCCCCCACACCCTAATCCTCAGACCAGCCCTGAGCCCCCTCCTGCATCATGAATCCCTCATCCTCAGCCCCACAGCCCTCACTCCTGCACTCCCTCCTATCCCCAAACTCCGTCCCAGAGGGTGCACCCCCTTCCCTTCCCACACACCCCTTCCCACCCCCAAACTCCCTCCCAGAACCTGCACCTCTCACTCCTTCCTATGCCCCCACCCCCAGCCCAGAGCCTGCACCCAAACTCCATCCCAAAGCCTTCACCCTGCACCCCTCCTGCAACCTAATCCCCAGCCCAGGATCTGCACCCCAGACCTCCCCTCCCAGAGCCTTAAGCAGGTGGGGGTGGAGGTTGGGGGGCGCGTTCTGGGCACCACCAAAATTTCTACAAACTTGCCACCCATGGCCCCAGGTAGTGGTCCCCTGGCAGCCAACCAGAGCAGCAGCAGTCTGTGGTCCCAGATAGCAGCCACTGACTGTCCGGAACAGCCATATCCCCCGGCAGTGGTCCCTGGCCAGCCGGAGCTGCTGCAGTCCACTGGCAGCTGGTGTTGCAGGTCCCGGGCTCCCTCCCCGCCCAGTCCTCCCTCCAGCAACACCCTCTCCCCCCAGGATACCACCACAGGTCACAGCAGTGAATTTTTGTTTATTGCCCATGACCTATTTATGACTTTTACTAAAAATACCCGTGACTAAATCGTAGCTTTAATTATATGAGCTTCAGTGATGGTATCTGCAACCCTTCTCTTCCTGAGTTTCTCATTTCATAGCTGCGTTGGGTACTTAGGTTTATTGGTAGCACCTGAATTCAGGCATAATGCAGCCAATATGTTTTTAGTATTACAAAATAAAGACCCTGAGCCTGATCTGAGTTATAGTGGTTTTGGTCTGTTGTAATTCCCTTCACTTCTGTAGATTCATTCCTGATTTTCACTGATATGAATAAGAGCAGAATCAGGCCCATTTAGGAAAAGAAACCTTTAACTTTCCATTAAAATTACAAAAACCCCTCTCTCTCAATGGAGGACTTCTACTGACTCCTCCCTCAAGTCACCCATCATGATAACCTTTGGCCAATGAAGGCTGGATGTTACCATTTCAGAGCCCATGAATGCGGCTCTCAGCTTTTTCAGGTAACAGTGTCTCTGAAGCACTCCCAGTGCCTGTAAGAAGCAAGTCTTTTCTGAGGTGCTGAACCAAGGATTTCTGCATGGCATTATAGAGTGGTAACCTTGCAAGCATTGGGCCAGTCAGAAAGTGACATTTCCTCATTAAATCTACAGTAATTAAAATGTCATTAGTTAATTAATTAGTCAAATTATTACAAATACTGAATGTAATTTGTGGAATGTTGAAACTTGACTAAGACTCAAACTCTCAAGTCATGTGGGCCGCCAATAACCATCAGATGGTAACAACTTTAGATCATCACTGACTTGAATCAGCAACCTAGGACAAAGGCTGTGTATCCTCTACCTTATCCCTTGAACAATCTGATTTGTACTAATTCAGATGGCTTATTAAATGCAGATTTTATTTGGAGAGGTAAAAAATTAGCAAGTGTTTGTATCCTTTCACAATGCTTTAGATAAGTAAATAATGTGGGTGGTGTTTTAGAGTATTAGTCAAATGTTTCCAAAAAATTTCTTCTAAGCACAAATTAAAAAAAAAAAATTAAAATGGCTTTGAAGCCAGAACACTTTAAAATCATATAAAATATTAGTAAAAAAACCTTTGTTCCTATTCAGTCAAGAATGGGTAGTAAATATTTGTTCAGGGCTGGATGTCTAGTCATGACTTTGACTTGGCCTTGATCTTTATTTAGCTACTCAGTTTATATTCTGCAGGGACATTGGCCATACTAGAGGACCATCCAAAGGTCAGAGAGTTGGCTCTTGGCAGTTGTCTGCTACTTCACCAGCCAAAATCTATTACTGCACAAATGGAAATCCCCAGTTCATCTGCAGACACATGTTTCATCAAATTTCAGGATGGTAAAATTGCAAAGATGCAAAGAATAGTATGTAAAAAAGTAGCTTCATTTCCAGTTGCCTGTACAGTACCAGGAGTCTTCAGCTGGAAAATGGACAGTAAAAAATATCTGATGAAATTATAAAATTGAAACTATATTTAGCCAAGGGGCTTCCAACTTTGACCAATGAAGGGCTCCAGTGGTAACTTGCCAGGAGCCTGATGGCTATACTTCATTTTTATAAAGATATGCAGAGTTCATCCTGCATCATATGAAACACAGAGGTGTTAGACCACAAAGACTACAGGACTGAGTATGGAATGAGAACTATAATCTCTATTAGTAGTAGTAGTATTTACATTAAAGTAGTTTCTGGAGGTCCCAGCCAAGTTCGAGATTCCACATATATACATAGTGTTAGCCAAATAGGCTCGTTTCCCCCTGGAGCTAGTCAATTACCCCAAGGAGGCACGGAAGACAGGAAGACGGGTACCAAGCTTTTATTCTCGGTCAGCTGAGCGGGTGCTTCTTTCTTGGCTAGTGCCAAAGGAAGAAGACACACCTTACTGGCTCAGAACAACCTTTATATACTAGGTTACAAACATTTCTACGTGCAGAACCTCTATTAGTTCATACATTTCTTGAATTCCTTTTACAGATAAGTATTGGATCTGTTTAGCATCTTTCTCCTAGGTATTTTGCCTACGTGCATCTAAGAAGAGTTACATACGTGCAAAGATTAACTGGGATGATACTGGGATGATAAGCAGAGGACTGCCATAAGCAAGGAGTTAACAAATTCCTTTTGCTCTAACATTCCCCCCTTAAAAGCGTTTCGAGAGCTTCAAACCCCCCAGTCCTCAGTTTTTATTGGCTGATACAGCGCCATCATTCGTTGATATACAATTTGATTAGCCATACGTTTAAATAGTGCCACTAAACAGGGAGCAAAGCAAGCTAGGGTTAATAGGGTTGCAATGAAAAATATAACCAAGAGGAAACCCCTTCGTAGCCAACCTATTTGTGGTAACCAGGAGGTAAACCAGTCTGTGTTCCACCCGCCCCATGTTTGGACCGGGACGTGGGCTAACTTTCTCATTTCCTTTGTTAGCTGTTTTACCACCTTTCCATTATCATCTATTTGTAAGCAGCAATTGGACTCATTTAATTTTGCACAAACTCCTCCTTCCTCTGCCAGCAAATAATCGAGGACCATGTGGTGCTGATAAATTGCATTCCTCATTTGAGTTGATTGATCAGCCAAAAGGTCAAGGGCCGTGGCTGTCTGGTTAGTGACTATTTCCAAAACAGCCTGTAGCCTAATTATTCGATTTAGGTTATAAATGGGCTCCCTGGCCCCAGATAACAGCTCACTAGGGTTCCATGTGGCCGGTCCATAGTGTTCTATGATTCTTTCAGGAGGCCACTCCTGAGCTCCCCACTTTTGGGAGCTCCCGGCGGCCAAGGAGGAGTCCACAAACCGCTTTTCCCTAATTAGATCATCATATACTTTGATTCCCAATTTACTTCCCAGTATTTGGGGTAGTAGAAAGAACAGGGGCCTAATATACCCAACGTAACATACACCTGTCCAATTTGGAGGCAACCTTCTGTAAGCATATTGGCCACAAATCCAATAGTGACCTTTTAGGGCCCAAATCCCATTAGCAAAGGGACCATCCCAGGTCTCAGAATCCTCCACTGTCTCGTCAAAATACAAAGAATTACCGACTCGGAAAGGTGCCCCCATAACGGTTGGTTCACCATCGGAGTCACAGTATTGGCATTTCCATGCTCCGGCCCCTGCCTTCCAAATACAATTACAGCCTAATCTGGGCTTGTCGATGTTAGACCAAAAATACTTGAAGAAGGTCCGGGTTCCATTATGGTGCTGCCATGCCCATTGATGCCACCGTACCACATGATCCTTACTAGTGGTATTGTCCCGCTGGCAGCTTAGAAAGATAGCATCAAAGAACCCGTCTAATCCTACTGCCTTGCAACCTTCGCCCGTATGATGCTGGTAGGAACATCTCACCCAGCTATTATTAGTAAGTTTCACGTGGGTGTGGTTCCATCGCCCTTGGTATTTGGAACAATCATATGTGTTACAGTTGGAATCATAGCAATCATACCCTAGGGATAGAGTCCAATCACATTTGCTTTCCCCTAAATGTACTCCCTCCCGTCTTGTCCGGTTAAGGCAAAAGGTGCCTATTCCGGAAGAATAGAGTCGCCAGGGACTACTATCCTCGGTCCATATTCCCGTTCCATCGTGTACTATACTTAAGTTACTAACCCACCATTTGGGTTGCACTGGTTGGGCTACCCAGGGCCACTCGGTTAAATCTCCTGGACCTCCACATACCCAACACTTACTAAGATTAAAGGAACTTGCCACTGTTTCCCCTAATTGTAAAAACCTATTTTCCCAACCATAGCAGTAGTAGGGGTACATAAGCAGAAATATTATGGATAGCTTCATTATTTCCTTCTTTTAAACAGTCCTTTTAGTCCGTCCAGTCCTTGATACTCCCAGGTGGAGTCTTCGCCTGTGCCACCCTGGGCTTCCGGTGCCGGGGCGGACAGAGGGCTGGTGTCCTCTTCTGTTGACTTGATCACCTGGTTAGGGTCTAAAAACCGTTTTACCCGTGTATGGTGCGTCCACTTGTCGCTCCCAAGGATTTTAACTGCAGTCTGGCTGATGAGCGAGACAGTGTGCGGGCCGTCCCACCGTGGGGTGAGGGGGTCACGCTTCCACTTCTTGACAAGGACTTGGTCACCGATCTGGAACGGGTGTACAGGCTGATCCAAGGGAAGGGCCTGGAAAGGCGCCGCGTATCGATGCAGCTGTAACAAGACAGATTGCAACCCAGATACCTGCTTCCACAAGGAGTCCTTTCCCATTTCCCAGTTCACATCCTCCCGGTACCCCGGGACGAGTATTCGGGGAGGGAACCCAAAGACCAGTTCAAAGGGTGAAAGTTTGAGACCCTTACGTGGGGACCTTCGAATGCGGGTAAGGGCGAGTGGTAAAGCATCAAGCCACTTCAAGTTAGATTCTGCACATATTTTAGTAAGAGTATCTTTGAGAGTCCTATTCATTCTCTCTACCTGACCCGAGCTTTGTGGCCTCCAGGGTGTATGCAATTTCCACTGTATACCCAGGGCCTGGGAAACCTGTTGAACCACCTTTGAGGTAAAGTGGCTTCCCTGATCAGACTCAATTACCTCGGGGAGATGGAAACGAGGAAGTATCTCATGTAACAAAGCCTTAGTGACAGCGCGGGCCTGACAGTGCCGGGTAGGGTAGCATTCTACCCATCCGGTGAGCTGATCAACAAACACAAGTAGGTATTTATAGCCCCTGCAAGGGGGCACCTCGGCGAAATCAACTTGCCATCTCTGAAACGGAAAGGCAGCCCAGGGCCGTCCTCCCATTGGGGCAGGAGGGCCGCACCCCTTTTGGTTTGTTTGCTGACAGACCGGGCAATTACTAACAATTCGTTGGGCTTCCATGTGCATGCCCAGTCCCTTAAGAGATCGGGCGGCCAAATCAACCATTGCTCCCGACCCCATATGTCCGTCTTTATGTAACAGCCGGAGAATTTCCTGAAGCACTGGTCGAGGAACAAAGATCTCCCCCCCAGGTAATTTCCACCACCCAGAGGAAACCTGCCTGGCTCCTGCAGCCTGCGCGTGGCAGACTTCCTCATTTGTATACTGGGGAGGAGGGGTCCTTGCCTCTGTATCTTGAACCACCAGAAGCCAAGAGGCCCCGTCTTGGGCGGCCTCCTTTGCAGCCTGGTCAGCCAGCTGATTATATCTACGCTGCTCAGCCTCAGGGGCCTTTCCATGGGCGCGCACATGTATCACGGCAACTCGGAGGGGAAGCATCAGGGCCTCAAGAAGCGCTTTAATGAGGCTCCCGTGTGCAATCTTTTGGCCCGAAGCTGTAATGAATCCCCTTTCTCTCCACAGGGTCCCGTGAGCATGTACCACCATATAAGCATAACGACTGTCAGTATACAGATTAAGAGTTTTCCCGGTTCCCAATCGGAGAGCCTCTATAAGAGCTACCAGCTCTGCTGCTTGAGCAGACAGATTAGGGCTAAGTTTAAACTTGTGTACTCCTCTATCCTTAATCACTACTGCCGCTCCAGTAAACCGCTTGCCATTGACCACATAGCTAGACCCGTCAACATACCCTTCGAGATCGGGGTTGGGCCAGGGCAAATCCGAAAGGTCAGGGCGGGGTTTAGTTTCTTGTTGCAATACCTCCACACAGTCGTGGATGGGGCTGGTCTTGCGGGGAGCCTGGGGATCAGGCAGCAGGGTAGCTGGGTTAAGAGAACTAACCGTCTTAAAGGTTAAATTAGGGGCCAGCAAAAGCCCCACCTCGTACCTAGTATGTCGACTGGGATTTAGATGCTTTTCCCCCGCACCTGTTCCCAGTATTTGAGGCACCCCGTGGGGGACCACAACCTCAGTGTCTCCGCCTAGGGTCAGTTTCTCAGCCTCCTGAACGAGGAGGGCGGTAGCCGCTACGGCCCGTAAACAGGCAGGCCACCCCTTGGCAACTGGGTCCAATACTTTTGAGTAATATCCAATGGGTTGCCAGGTTGGTCCTGCCTTCTGGCATAGGACTCCAGCTGCCACCCCTCCTCTCTCATGAACGTATAAGGTGAATGGTTTCCGGGGATCTGGAAGGGCTAGAGCGGGAGGCTGAACCAAGGCCTTTTTAAGCTCTCGAAATGCTTTTTCCATTTCCCTGGTCCATGCCCAGTAAAGCAGACCCTCCTTAGTGAGGGATTCATACAATGGCTTAGCCTTTCCTCCGTAGTCAGGGATCCAGAGTCGACAAAAGCCAGTCAGTCCCAGGAAGGCCCTTAATTCACGGGGATTCCGGGGTTGAGGGCTGTCAAGTATAACCTGAATTCTTTCCTTGCCCAAATTACGGTGTCCTTGGTACAGATGATACCCGAGAAAGGTAACCTGCTGCTTAACCAATTGGGCTTTTTCCTTTGAAACCTTATACCCCTGTGCCCCAAGGTAGTTAAGGAGCTCTATAGTCTGTTCCTTACAGGCTGCTTCTGTTTCAGTGCTTAAAAGCAGATCATCACAATACTGGACTATGTTGCATGAGGGATGACTAGCCAGGAATGGAGCGAGGTCTCTTTTTAGCTGGCTGCCAAAAATCTCGGGTGCACAGGTAAGTCCCTGTGGGACGACAGTCCAGAGATACTGGGCTTTGTAGTGAGTATCTGGGTCTTCCCACTCAAAGGCAAACAGCTTTTGAGATTCCTGATCAAGGGGTATGGAAAAGAAGGCATCTTTTAAATCTATTACAGAGAACCAGCTGTGATTTTCAGGGACTTGTCCCAAAATAGTGTGAGGGTTTGGGACTACCGGATAGGGGGCTTCTATTAGCTTGTTAACTTGTCTCAAATCCTGTACCAATCGATACTGTCCATTAGGCTTAGGCACCCCCATAATCGGGGTATTATATGGGGACGTGCCTTCTATGAGCCACCCACATTGCAGAAACTTTTGAATGAGAGGTTTTAACCCGATTTGTGTGGTCAATTTGAGGGGGTATTGTCGAACCCGGACCGGACTGCTCCCTTCCTTAAGAGAAATATGTACCGGTGAAGCATTCCTGGCTCGGGCCACGCCTCCCTCCTCTGCCCAAACTTCCAAGTGAACCCCCGGCAGCTGGTCCTTATCGCTCCCCCGGCTCTCCGGGGAGAGACTTCCAGCCTTTACAAGGGCCATCTGGTAATTAGAGGCTTGTTGCTTAGGAAGCCTGACCTCCATAGTTCCATTGTCAAACGAGATTTCTGCCTGCAATTTAGTAAGAATGTCCCGTCCAAGGAGTGCTATGGGACAGGAGGGGCTACAAACAAACTGGTGAGAAATCTGACGGTCCCCTACTTTTACAAGAAGAGGCAAAGTTTTTTCCAAAGCTGTAGTTTGTCCCTCAATCCCCTGGACTATGGCACATCCCTGAGCTCTACCTCGGGGAGCCTTATTAAGGGGGAGCAAACTAAGGGTAGCCCCAGTATCAATAAGGGCTTCAATTGGGCGGCCCCCCACTTTAATTTTCACCGTGGGATCCAGGCTGGCGGCTTGTGCTGCCAGGAGGGGCCGCTGGGTCCCCCGGCCTCCCTATGGGGAGGATTCTTCCCCCGGGATTCCTGTATTGCTATAGAGGATTGGACGGGGCGGGGTTCTATCTTTATGCTCCCTTCCCGTGGCCTGTCGCCGGGGGCATTCATTCTTCCAGTGTCCCTCCTCCCTACAGATAGCACACTGATTCCGACCCAGACGGGGGCCTTTTCCCTTCCCCAACGGCCCTGACCGTTCCTTAACTTTGTCCCCCCTTTCCTCATATCCTTCCCTTAGGGCCATGGCCAAAGCGCGGGCCCCTTTCTTTCGTTCCTCATCATCCCTTCGATCATAAACCTTCAAAGCAATTGCTAACAGTTCCTCTATATTTTTGCCCGACGCCCCCTCCAACTTTTGCAACTTTTTCCTAATGTCCTCATAAGACTGTCCAATAAATAGGGGGATTAGTACCTGTCTCCCATTAGCACTCTCAGGGTCTAGGTCTGTATATCTTTTACAAGTATTACAGAGCCGTTCATAAAAAGCAGCTGGATTTTCGTTCTTTTCCTGTCTTATACTATACAGTTTGGACCAATTAGGGGTTTTTCTGATGCAACGTTTCATTCCCTGCACTATAGCCGCAGCATATTCGCTATGCTTAGGCTGGCCCTGTTTATTCTGTGGCCAGTCGGGGGGGCTCTCAGGCAACAACGCAGCCACCTCGTCCGAGGTTTTCCTCAGTTCAACAGTTAACCACTCGCGGGCCTTTGAGAGGACTAAACGTCTCTCTTCTGCAGTTAATAGAGTATTAAGAGCGACCCTCATGTCGCCCCAGGTAGGGTTATGAGCCGCAATTAAGGTCTCAAATACCGCTGTTAGTGGGGCGGGATCTTCCGAAAACGGGGGATTTTGTTGTTTCCAGTTATACAAATCACTTGTGGTAAAGGGAACATATACCATAGCAAGCTCACCAGTGGGGGCTACAACTTCCCGTAGAGGCATTTGAAGTGTTGAGTCATCCTCGCCTGAGGAGTTAGTAAGGGTAAACTGAGTGTCCCCAGGACTATAAGTAGATCCCATTTTCCACACCCTCCTTTTCGGAGTGGTCCCGAGCTGGGTTGTCACTGAGTCAACCTTTCTCCTAAGGTTATAGGGCTCCCGTTCAAGAGGGCTTGGTTTGTCTGACTCACCCCTTGCCTGGTCGCTTGGTCCTTCCCCTATTTCTACAGTTGAAGCGCTGGCCACGGAGGGCGGGGGGGGCGAGCTTTCAATCTGAGCTTGCAGAACTGGAAGGCCAGGATACAAAGGGGGAGGAGGCATAGGATCAGGGGCCGAGGGAATTACAGCTGGTGGACAGGATTTCTTGACAGGAGGACAGGGTTTCTTAACAGGGGCACGGGCCAGTAAGGTTTTAATGGTTCGTGCCTTACATTTTTGCAACCATGGGGGAGGATTGGCCACCAGGTCCTGCCAAATATCTATATAGGGGTATTGGTCCCAATGCCCGTCCCGAGTCACGATACTATGTACTGCCTGTATAGTTTCTGGCCTGAGCGTCCCCCCCTCGGGCCATTCTACCCCAAATGTTGTCCATTCAAGGGTACAGAACTTTACAAGATTATCTTTACATAGTGCTATTCCATAATCAGCCTGGCGTCTAAACGCCTTCCAGTTGTTTAACATACATCCCAGGGGTGTCCCGGGAAAAGTGCTCTGTCCGGACCCCATCGTGCTCTTATCCAACGTTCGAGATAAGGAAGAGATAGGGATCTAGCTCTAATTTAGATATACACTTGGTCACGAGGTTTGGCTGACCCCCCTTGCAATCAAGATATCCTGGTCACTGGGTTTCCCCTCGCAGGAGTCTTGGGGCGGCTGGAGTCAGCTTAAGTCTCAGACCTGGTCAGTGTTACTTCACGCAAAAACCCTCAGTCAATTACAGTTTCGGTTTCCAATACATCATTAAAAGGAAAAACAAGATTACTCCTCCTATAAACAAGAACAATCCCTGAGGCTGTTCTAAGTCCCAGTAATTATCCAGAACGGCCCACGGACTCGTAGAGTTAGTAGTATTATGCATGGGCCGTTCCTTATTTACTTACTAACACAATAACAAGACATGTATGAAACTACAACAAATGTCAGTATACCTCCCCTTTCACCGGCTGCCTAGAGGGTATCCACCATCCAACCCACACTTCGGGGGCGTTATTCCTCGAACCCAGGAGGTAAACGCACTTACCGCCCGGAGTGGCCGCGTCCGGCAGTTGGACTTCCCCTTCTTCTGGAGCCGTCTTGCTTCCGTGTCTTTTGGAGTTCTCTTTAGAGGGGGCGCAGCCGCCACGGCCGATTGTGACGACCCAAAGCCTGAGCAAACCACGCTCAGGGTGGCCACTCTTCGGTATCGCCCTCGGCCGCCGGTCAGCGCTCCCTACAGGGAGAGAAGTCCTGCCGCGGTCGCCATTTTGTTAGCCAAATAGGCTCGTTTCCCCCTGGAGCTAGTCAATTACCCCAAGGAGGCACGGAAGACAGGAAGACGGGTACCAAGCTTTTATTCTCGGTCAGCTGAGCGGGTGCTTCTTTCTTGGCTAGTGCCAAAGGAAGAAGACACACCTTACTGGCTCAGAACAGCCTTTATATACTAGGTTACAAACATTTCTACGTGCAGAACCTCTATTAGTTCATACATTTCTTGAATTCCTTTTACAGATAAGTATTGGATCTGTTTAGCATCTTTTTCCTAGGTATTTTGCCTACGTGCATCTAAGAAGAGTTACATACGTGCAAAGATTAACTGGGATGATACTGGGATGATAAGCAGAGGACTGCCATAAGCAAGGAGTTAACAAATTCCTTTTGCTCTAACAATAGTAAGACAGGCCTAGACCTAAAAAAGTTACACTGACTAGATAAGACGACAAAGGATGGAAGGGGAAACAGAGGCACAGAGAGGCAATGACTCCACATGTGGCACTTCTGTCTTGTAGATCAAGCCACAAGATCACTCTGTGATCCCCTTTAGCCTTCTCAAAATACTGTCCTAGGGAGATCACTTCTTCATAGAAAATAAAATGTTTACTACAGTTTTTGTAATTTTCTAGCGCCATGAGTGGGAAGACTCACCTAGAAAAGAATGACAACATCTCCTCCAGGTCTTGCAAACTGGTGGGCTCCTTTTTGCCTGAGAAAGAGTTCCAGAACCAGATGAGACCTAGAGAACCAACATGAGAAATGGTACGAGCAGCCACGGTAAGTGCATTCTCTGATGGAGAGAACACTGGTGTAGAAGTTAAAGCTTCCAGGCTGCTGTTTTGACATACCACTCCTTTTTGGAGATAGGAAGGTTTTCTCAGGATCTACGGGATATCTTGATACCCAGAGGGTCGAAACTGTGAAAAGATTCTAATGAGCTTCAGGCTGTATTTATCACAGAACTGAAGAGCTAGAACAGGACAACAGTCTGGGAAATGAATGACTGAGACTCTTGCAGCTAACTGTACTAGATCCCAGTTATGGAGATTAAAATAATAAAAATAATTGCAATCCCCAATTTCTGGAAAGAAACTGCTACTTCTGACATAAGTTTCTCTTGGTGGTGATGCTGCTGAAGGGAAGAACTTTAGTGGGGGTGCAGATCCTGAGAGAAGACCACCAATTCTGTTGGTGGGCACGTGGGACATGCAAGTATGTAATCTTGTAAATCTAGATAGTACCCCAGCATGTTGGCCAGGATGCCCATGCAGCCAGATGCAATTTGGAACTTCCAAGGAAGACAGAAGTCTTATCATTTCAGGGTGAGGATAGAAGAGTTTCCTAGTATATATATTTTTGCCACTCCTTAACTTGAAAGAGTTTGGCCAAGCATTTTCCTACTCATGTTCTTCTTGTATTGTCCTCTTTCCTATTGGGTGATAGTTGGGAGGGTTAACTTTGGAATTCTTAATTATGTGTCATCTGAACCTGTGGTATGAAGATTCCAAAGCCCACTGAATCTGTTGACTTCAGTAGGCTTTGGATTAGGCCAAAGTGTGTAAAGTCTTCACCTCCCTGGTGCCAGTGTGGCTGAGGAACATTAGTGTGGCCAGGGGAATTTCCTTGTATTTCACTTATCCCTGGTTGCCATATCACCCCTTAGGGCTGCCATCAGTTAGCAGACTGGCCCAATGTAGAGTTGGCAGTGGATCAGAGGAGTGTAAAGGCCACCTTTTCCCCTCCCATTTCTGAACTGTTGTGCACTCCTTGGCTGGAACTGAGGATCTTGACCTCTGAATTTATATAGTGTCTTTCATACACGATTCTCAAAACATTTAAAAAATATTAATGAATGGAGTCTCACAACACTTCAGTACAGTGGGAAGAATTGTTATTCCATTTTACAATGGGAAAATTGAGGCACACTAAAGTAGCTCACTGAAAGTCACAGAATGAGCCTGTGGCAAAGCCAGGACTAGAACCCAAGGCTTAGTCCTAGTGCTGTGTTCTGACCAGGAGACTATGCTCCCTCCCTCAGCCTGGTTCATAGAGCACTTTACTTACTACTCTCTTTCAAAAAAGCTCAGTATCTAAAACTCTAGTGTTGTTACATATTGTATTCTTAATGGCTTCGTTTTAATCACTCTTGTGTACACATTCATTTAAACATTAAATGGTAGGCAGAGAAAAATAATGTACTACCGTATATATTTATTATGAATGACAACTGCTGTGGATAGCTGCTGAAGTTACACTTAAGCAAGGCAAAAACAATACTGCGCATATATAAAAGGAATAGACAGAAACCATTTTATAGAAAAACTATTTTAAGAAACTAAAATGTCACATTACTGTTTAAAGCCAGTATTGTGTAATAGACATGTGTAAACAGTAATAGATCAGGAAATCAGTGATCTAATATGTTTTTATGTATACTTAACATTCTTTTTATAGTGCCCATAGAATCAGTATTTATTCATTAATGTTTGTACTGTGCTGTGAAAATGCAGAGAGCTATGTAAGTCCTGCGTTATATTTATTACATTCAAATGTGAAATAATTGACTAAGTCTTTTCTTAGCAACAGTTCTACATTCAGCAGAATGAAAGGGTTAAATAAAAATTAACAGGATTAATAAAGAAAAATATACTGTATATAGAATTTTCAAGGTATCATTTCACTTGCTATAGACAGGAACTGAAGGTGACAGCCTTGTTTCAGAAAACAAATAGCACCAACTCAGCAGCGTCAGCAGTTCTGCATGTTGGATATGAGCCAGATTTAATTTGGACCCTGTGTATAAATGTTAGGGTGCCTGCAACAGCATCCAACCAGGGAAGATGTCCCTGTCTTTTTGCTTATAAAGGGATACTAGGCACACCTGCTCTTTGTCATCAATATTATTTATCTTATCAACTCTTAGTACCAGCTGCTTCTCATCTTTTATGGAAGAAGAGTTTTCAGATCTGGCCACACTGAGTCTCCTTCTTCTGCTTTTTTTTGAAACCACAGTAAGAAACAATACATGTCTGAATACTGATTGCATACTTAATGATACTGATCCTGAGTTGTCCTCTTGACTATATTTGGAGCAGGATTAGGCCCTGAATAGTATTCACAACAGATTTTCCATTAGTAAGCTTCCAGTGTGTGGAAACTGTCAGTGTGATCATATCAAAACTGCGTATGATTTACTTCTGATAGCCTAAGCGCTGTTACTGTCTGTACCTGTTGTGTCTGCTAGCTTGTCACCAGACAATGAAATGGGTTTGACCAATTAGCACGTTTGGTTTTTAGACTTGTTTTGTGCCAAGACCCAAAGAGCAATTGTAGAACCAAATGTTAGTACTTTTGAGGTTAATTGACTTCATCAGGACCAGTGTTTGACCCACTGTGCATGGGCAGGAAGTCTGTCAGGTGAGCCAAATGAAAGACCTTCTCTGGGCAAGTCAGTAGGAGCTGTGCAGGCTCTGTCTCAGCTGGAAGTCGCTCTCTGTATATCGTACAGAACTTTATTATTCTTTGCAACTGTTGAAGCTCCCATGCTGTCAGGTGATGGGGTCAAGGTACAGAATGGAGGGCATAGTTTCTCAACCAGGGGGTCATGACCATATGGCTAGATGGATGAGGGGGTTCCGAAACCATGAGATGGGAATTAAAAGCCGTGTTTGTGAAACAGGGAGTCATGATTAAGGCTAAGATTTTGTCATGGATATTTTTCATAAAAGTCAGGGACAGGTCATGGGCAATAAAGAAAAATTCATGGACGCTGTGACGTGTCCCTGACTTTTACTAAAAATATTTGTGACAAAATGGGGATCTGCGGGTCCACACACTGCCTGTAGCTACATGGCAGCTAGGAGCTCCGGGGGCCCCTACCGCAAGTTGGGTGTCAGGGCTCCAGGGTCCCCTGCAGCAGATGGAGGTTATGGGGTACCCCTGTTGCCTGCAGGTCTGGGGATCCCCCCGTCAGCTGCGATGTCCGGAAGCTGTGGGTGCCCCATGCCACCTGCAACAGCTGGGAGCCGCGGAGTATACCCGCAGCTTTAGGGGCCCATGGTGGCAGGGAGCTCGGGGGTTCCCCTGCTCCCATGGCAACTGGGAGCTGAAGGATACCCCCACCGCCTGTGGGGCTTGGAGCTCTAGGGGTACCCCGCAGCTCCTTGCCCACATGGGTGGTGGAGGACCCTGCAGTTCCCAGCTGCCACTGGCTGAAATCGTGGAGGTTGCTGGAAGTCATGGATTCCGTGGCTTCTGCGACCTCCATGACTAAATCGTAGCCTTAGTCATGATGTGGAAAAATTTGAGAACCACTGATGCAGGGCTTAATAGGAAAATCAATTTCGATAACCAAAAGAAGAAACTACAGAAAGTCAGCTGAATACTACTAACCAGATCCTGGATTCAGCTGAACTGCATATAGCACAGGTCAGGATGAATGTATGGGCTAAACTAGCATAAAGCTATATTTTTACTGCTCAGATTCAGGGCTGCTGCGTGCTAGAACGGTTTGCGTTCAGTGGGGTTGCACAAGTGAAACTGATTGATTCTGTAAATGAAACTTAGTAATTAAGTCAGTGGATAGCGCATAAGAATATTAGACTCTAGTGCACTATTGTCATAGTTGTTTTTGCTCTGTAGTGCTAACAAGAGTAAAAAGCAGTAACATCTTATTTTAGGTATATCAGCAGGTTTGGCTGAATCCACGTAGGGATCAGATCTGTTGCTATTATTGTAGTCACTTTTCTAAATAGAACTTCACTTTAAGGAAACATCGTTATATACAAGCTCACTTTTTATGCTAGATTTCTTCAAGCCAGAGACACATTTTGCACAATTTTCAGAAACTTTAAACCAGAAATAGTAATTAGAAAAACGTCAAGAAATGATTTCAGAAGCTTTGCTTTGAGGTCATAGTCAAACACATAATTTGTTAAAAGAGCTTGGGAGAAAGAACCTCATTGGGAAATGTTGCCAGAGACACAGCAGAGAATATATTAAGGGACACAAACTATATCCTATAATGCCAGGCATAAACTACTACAGCTCTGATTTATGTTGTGAACATATTATACAGCTCTGCAATTTACAGAGTCAGCAGATCTCTCAGTAAATACACTGTAAGTCCAAAACAGGCAAGTTGAGAAATAAAATTTCAATAGAGCCACTGTCTTCAGGTACAGAGCTGAGAGATATATCTACATATGAGGTTTGGAGCAGGGCAACAGGACCTTATTTTTTTCTCTGATCTGTTACCCTGGGAAGGATCATCAAGGATGGTTACAATGTACCATCAGGCCAGGCCCCAGGTAGTTGGGTGGTAGCTATGTGAGGGATCAAATTTCAGAGCATAGACTTTTCCCTTGCTTCCAATGACCGCAGAGGCTGGGAGTGTTCTAGAAGCAACATAACTGAGCCCTCAAGGGAAGGAAAAGTGTTTAATGTTGTTCCTGAGCAGCACTTTTGTATTAATCCAGGAGCACTGTTCACAGGCTCCCTCTTTCCTGGTTCACTATGATTTGAAGCCTTTATGAGGGATGAATTAAGAAGGGGGAAATGGAAGTTATCTTCCCCAAATTAATGTATTTTAGGATCACCATTCACAAGATGACAACTGCAGTAAGGATCTGTTGCATTTCCATTATGGACTGTTTTCAGTGTTGTAATTTCTTAACAGTTCTGTCTGGGCTGCAATCTTTGCAAAAAATGAAGATCTAAGCCAAGGAAGAGTAACAACAATTATTTTTTATCAATCAGAAAAAAAGTAGCCTGCAGTTCTTCAGTTGCAAATAAATAAATACGAATCTATATTTTATACTGGTGCTTTTGAACACTATCAACAAAATTCCCTCTTTTCCACTCTCCACCATATACATTACACAATTTTAGTTTATCCTAGACTTACCAAGTGTAATTTATATCTTCTTATACCTGAATTTTACTCTCTGTACTAGGTGGGGCTGGTCAAAAATGGAAATATTTTTCCATTAAAAATTAAAAAATATATATTTTAAAAAAAAATCCTGAAATTTTCTGACTTTTTCCAATAACATTATTCAAAATCAATAATCTTGGATTTTTCCAGTGGAAAAAAGGGAGAGAGAGAAGAGAAGCTGTCATAAAAAAACCAAAGCCAAGAAGTTTTCATTTTAATTTGAATCCAACTATGTTAAATTGTTTAATTGAAAATTGGAAAATTTCAAATGATACAAAAAAATTTGTAAAAAAAATGTATAGTTTGAAAAGACATTTTTGTCAAAAATTTCAGCTAGCCATAGTAATGAGAATGAATTTACAGGTTTAGAGGCTGGAATAGTGTTTGTAGCAGAAAGAGCAGCTGATGGGAGGTTGTACTTTAAAACAGGCGGTGGCCTATTTTTCCTGCTTTTGGACATCTTACTCCCTTAAATCTATTTACACCCAATTACCAACAAGTAAATTACTCCACTTTACATATTACCTCAGAATTTGCCCCTTTGTTTAAAAAAAACCCACTTTTTTAAGCATGAAACTGCAATTGAATAGTCTGCATTGTGGCTTAATCCCAGCAGTGAGGGGATTTTGCATAATGCATGTATTTTAATAACACAATGGTGTGGAGTTAGAATTCACTCTGCAACTGTATCCCTATCTTTCCCTGTATGTATACTTCTGTCACACATTTCTTAGTATATTATGTGTATATGAAAACTGTGGAGTTCAGATTGATTTAGGAGATCGGGTTGTGGTCAAGTTTGACTCAGGGCACGATTAAAGATGAATGAGTGTGGGTCTGCGACTCTGCTGGAGACTGGGATCAATACTGAGACAAGGACCTGAATTTTTCTGGGAGAATAAAAAGAGTCAGGAATCTAAGAGGAAATTCACTGAGGGGAGATTTTGAAAAGAAATTTTTTTTTTATTTTCATCTTTTGTTTCCTAGGATTGTTTGTTGAGCATCATCAGTGTGCTTGGCACTGTATGGAGCAAAGAGGGACATAGATTGTAAGGTCTTTGAGTTCAGAGGCTAAGTAAACAAACAAGCAATATAAAACACTACATACATAAAGTGACCCATGTCTGCAGAGGATAGAGGCATCACAGCATGGGTCAAGGTGCTGATATATTTTACTATAGAGGGCAAGACCATCATGATATGCTGCTAAGTATCTTAAAATTGTTTCAGCCTATTAGATTTCACTATACAACATTACTAGTTTGAATAAAGTAAATAGGTTGTGAAGTATTTAATATGATGGGTCAGATTCATCCCTGATGTAATTCCTGTTGACTTTGGTGGGGTTATACGAGGGAGTAATGTAACCCAAGATGTCAAGGGAAAAACCCTCAAAAATAGGGCTAAAATTTCTGAAAGTAATAGCTACTTTGAGGTGCTTGAGATGTTTGCATATATATCCAAAAGCAGGAACTGAAAGTATATTCACAGATAGGGAATGTCAGCATCAGATCTTGATTGAAATATGGTAGAAAAGGGAGTACTAGTAAATAATAAATAATGATTGTCGATTATATAATATTTTTCATGCAAAATTTCCCAAAGCACACCTGTAAGTATTGAAAAATCTCCCTTTAGGGAGAAAAGTGGGGACATGTTTTTTAATTCCACTGAAATACCTTGGATACAGAGAACTTTTTGAGGAGACAGCTTGGAAAAATGGCAAATTTATTGCTTAAAAATAAATACAGTGACTCTGCATTTTAAGTAGGGACAGTAGGCATGAAGCGTTCTGACAGCCTGATGCATAAACTACATATGCAGCAGCCATTTTCACTCATTCATGACACTTACCTCTGGGATGGAAAATGGCAGCCATTTAATAGTACAGAGCTATAACTTAGAACAGCATAATTTAGGACAGGAAGTGAAGAATATTTTAATTAACTAAAATGTAAGGACATTTTGGAAGGCAGAATGTAACCGTCTGAAATTTAGCCAAGTCATGATGATAGCCAGTCATTTTGAGGAACTGAAGTATAAAAAGAGAAACAGATATTCATGTGCTTTATGCTACAAAAGGAGCAATCATAATAAAGGAAGAACAATACAGTTCAGAATAAACTAGATAGTTTAAGAACCTGCAGTTCAGTATTGAGAAAATATGAAATAAAAATGAAGGATTGGGGAATGTCGTCTGCGGAAAATATTGTCAAACAGTGCCTGGTGCTTAAGAGCAATAAGACCAAAACCTATTCAGGGACACATAAATGAAGCATTCATCTGACGAAGTGGGTATTCACCCACGAAAGCTCATGATCCAAAACGTCTGTTAGTCTATAAGGTGCCACAGGATTCTCTGCTGCTTTTATAAATGAAGTTATTAAATTGGAGGTAATTTGAAAGATTATAACATGGATGGTAGAAAGCTATTAAACCATTGTGAAATGTAAGGACAAGCAGATATCCCTACAAACTGGAGAAGGGCTCTGCATATGGGGAATGATATCCAGACTTCTCGCTATTGAGAGTAGTTACTCTGCTGGATAAACAAAGCAAGTTAGCCATGAAAACAATTGGTGTATGTAGGGTTGGTTGGTTTGTTGTTTGTTTTTTAAAGAAGTACTTTAATGGAAGCAAAACTGCTAACAGAGATGGGCTGGCTTTCCTTCTGTTTTGCATTCTTCTGGTGTTATTGTGTTGAACTAAAGACGTGTCTTCACTAACAACGTTAAAACATAGGCTGTGCCAGCGCTGCTGCGGCGGCACTTTAACATGGCTTTGTAGTTTATAAAATAACCCACCTCCATGGGGAGAGTGGCTCCCAGCACTGGTGCACTGTCTACACTGGCACTTTATAGTGCTGAAACTTGCAGCGCTTGGGGGGGTGTTTTTTCACACCCCTGAGTGAGAAGGTTGCAGCGCTATAAAGTGCCAATGTAGACAAGCCCTAAGTGAACTCTCTATTTTGCTAATCCTGGTAGTTCTAAGATAATACAGAATAATGATAATGCATAATTGTAATCACACCAACTTTCAAACAATGAAACGTGGAGCACATGTTCTAAGCGTGTCATATATGTTTTTTATTGCAAAAAACCCTTAGAGATTATGCAAAATTATTGGTAAGGTTTATTCAGCCATTCTACAACCATGCCAGTTAGAACAAGGACCACCATCAGAGTGAAAACAAAGGTGCTCTTAGGCCACCCAAATTTGAAGTTGTTGGTCATTTTACAGATATCTGTGTTCATTTACAGACATTCTGAGTGACATTTGTGTATTTTAAAGGTGTAGGATTTCTGTAAAGAAAGTGTAACAATGTTTTTGGGCATTAGGTCAACTTTTTTCCACTTTACTGACTCACACATTCAACCTTTGTAAATGTTTTTTGTTTGCAAATTATGACCTGCAAAGTTTAGTTTTTAGCAAATGAATATTTAAAATAGATCATTTCCCCCACTGTATAACTCAAAAACAGTGTAGCATGTATTTTGTGTATAGGCTGGAATATTGTGCACCACATTGTGTTAGTTTGTAACTCCTGAAAATAGTGATTTATAATTGTAATGCCAATACTTAGCCATGATGACACAAACAATCTGAATATAGTAAGCAGCACTACATTATGAGGTTCACAGGCTCAGGAATGATGGGCCTTATTCACTACTGCATTACTCTATTTTTATGCAGTTGTCACTCCATTGGTTGCTGTAAAACTGGAGAAGCTGGAATAATGCATTGAGGAATCAATCCCAGGTATGTAGCTTAATGGTTACTTTGTAGAATCATAGAATATCAGGGTTGAAAGGGACCTCAGAAGGTCATCTAGTTCAACCCCCTGCTCAAAGCAGGACCAATCCCCAAAGATTTAGATGAGTTTGAAAAATTTTGTAGAGACATTAATAATATAAACTGTAACTGGGCACAATGTGGATGCTCTTCCCTGTTCCCTCCCTGGACAGATCTGGTCATGAACCTCATCCCTCACATACAATGCACCCCTCTTTTAATGCAGTCCTGAGTGCGTCTTCTGAAATGGACAAATGTGTAGACAGTGAGTGCTAAGTAAAGGGTATTTGGACTTGAAATAATGAAACACAAATGCAATTCCATAGCAAAAGGAGTATTATCCCTAATTACACTGCTTATAGTGTCAGAAAGCATGAGTTTTGTCTTTAATGTATTGGAAGGTGATTTGGGGACATAAGGTTTTCTTCTTTCCAGAATTGTTTAACCTTTGTACAAAATTAAGGTTTCAAGAATTCAAAATCGTTTCATCATAAGTGTATCAGGATCTGTTCCCCTGTCAGTGCTTGCATGCAAATGTAAGCCCTGATGCTGCAAAACGGCCCAACTGCACAGAGTTCTGTTGAGTTCAGTGGGGCTCTGCACAGGCTTGGAGATACACCTGCACAGAGCTCCTTGCAGAATCAGGGCATTACACACTATTAATGGGTACTTTCCTACCCATTTCAGGTACTTAAAGGCAAATCTTGCTTTCTATCTCCATACGGGCATAGAATACCCCAGTTGCACCAGCACCCAAGAGAGGCAGGATTTGGGGGGCATACACAGAGGCTATGTGTAGGGTGAGCAGACAGCAAGTATAAAAAATTGGGACGGGGGGGTGGGGAGTAATAGGAACCTGTATAAGAAAAAGACCCAAAAATAGGGACTGTCCCTATAAAATCGAGACATCTGGTCACCCTAGCTGTACAACACCGGCACACTACAGAACATGTTTTATAACCAAGTTTATTTTGAAAGATTTAGCAACTCTTAAAAAATTATTACATAGGTTTAGCTCAGAGATCTTATTGTGCTGCTGTAAAACTTGCTTAATGAGCACAAAGAACAAAATCACTTGTAAGTCAAAAACTGGACATTCATTAAAAAGTGTAAGTCAAAACTGGGAAGGGAAATCAAGTTGATGAACCAACCCCTAGGCCGAAATTAAGCAAAAGAAACTTTTTTTAAAAAAAAAAGTACAACTACGCATATTTGTGAACTGTTTCTTTCAAAATGGGCCCAAACCTATGTTGTGCTGAGAAACTTCAGCTCTTGTGGTCCTCAAGGCTCTTGGTTTGCATCTTTGATATAATGAACTTCTAAAAGTGTCCTCTAAGGGGCAGCATTGGGGAGCAGATATATTTGGATAAATATTATTTATATACATGGTTCAGTGTGGTGTGTTTAAAGAACCTATTGTAAGTAATGGACTATGAGCGCTCAAAAGAAGGATGTTTTGTGTCAAATCATGAGTTTTCTAAGTGTAATTATATGTATACTTGAGGATCATAATTGCTGAGTTGTAGTCAATGTTATTAGAAATTGTTCAGCTAAAACTCTAAAACCATTGAAGCCTGTGAATGTGGGGTATCTGAAAGCACATAGGATAACTGCTTTTTGTTGGCCTACCTAACTGGGAAATTGAGGGCACTGTCACCATGCATTACTTGTCTCCAAGAAGCATCAAGATAAGTCATTTCTAAGAATAACATTACGTCTTATAATAACACTAATTAACTAATGCAGAGAAGTCATTCCTGGAAATACCACTTTTTAGGCCATGTCTACACTAGCAGTCTCACAGCAGCACAGCTGTACCAATGCAGTTGTGCTGCTGTAAGATTGCTCGTGTAGCCGCTCTGTGCTGACTGAAGAGAGCTCTGCCATCAGCATAATTAAACCACCTCCAATGAGCGGTGGTAGCAATGTTGGCAGAAGAGTCTCTCCTGCTTACCTAGGGCTGTCCACACTGGCACTTCTGTTGGTATAACTTATGTCGCTTAGCAGGATGGTTTTTTTCGCACCACTGAGTGACCTTAGCACTTTTGTCAGTATAACTTATGTAGAGATCACCTAGAAACATTGCTGCCTATTGTGACATAATATGGCATCACTCTGGGGTTCTGTATACCTGCTGGTTAGTCTTGTGTATTGATTTCTATGTATATAGCTATGTACCTTCTAGTAGTTTGTTAATGCTGCTCTGTTAACTATTGACTTCACAACTTTAATAACGTTTTTTAATATTTTTTAAATGTAACAAAAATACCTATCTCTAATGTACCAATCACTTTGTGATATTTAGGTGCCCAACACAAGAACTTTAAGCTGCTGTATTCTTGGGCTATCTTTCCTGTTCTGCCCATTATGGGCTATATAGTCCATATGTTATCTTTTCCTGGGGGCAGGGAGGGGGTGGATATTTATAGAAAAGGAAAAGGGATGGCTGGACTGATATAAACTGCATTTTTTGAGAACAAACTTCTGCAAATAGATGAGTCTTGCATTTACCTACCCTACACTTTCCCCTCTACAGTTCTGACTGGTGCCACTGCAGATGCAGCTCCAGTAGCAGTAACAAGAGTGGTAGTTCTAATGAAAGGCAGGACATTGGCTGCTGCTGCTGGGCTTTTTACCTTTGTGTTCTAGGAATGCTTATTTCTTCCTGACAGCAGGGAAGCTTAGTGACAAAATTTTCTGTTTAAGATTTTAAGTGTTTGTTTTTGTGTACACACTTGCTTGTTATCATCAGCATAATGTTGACAATTGAGTCTGTAGTATCGAATTAGATCAGTGCAGTTACTCCAGGTGTCACCTGAGAACAGAAATTATTTCCCTGAGTTTGTTTAGGTCAGGGGTCGGCAACCTTTCAGAAGTGCTGTGCTGAGTCTTCATGTATTCACTCTAATTTAAAGTTTCACGTGCCAGTAATACATTTTAATGTTTTCAGAAGATCTCTTTCTATAAGTCTATAATATATAACTAAACTATTGTTGTATGTAAAGTAAATAAGGCTTTAAAAATGTTTAAGAAGCTTCATTTAAAATTAAATTAAAATGCAGAGCCCCCCAGACTGGTGGCCAGGACCTGGGCAGTGTGAGTGCCACTGAAAATCAGCTCGCATGCCGCCTTCGGCACCCGTGCCATAGGTTGCCTACCCCTGGTTTAGATGGATACCAAGATTTATTGACCCAATGGTGAGAGTTAAATATGGTGAAACTGAGATCCATATTTAGCTAAGGGGTACTAAGGGACAGATGATCCTTAACTGAGCTGAGCTTGTGATCAGTACGGCTGTGGAGAGGGAGGATTCAGGAAATGTGGCTGTAAACCACCTTTCTTCATCATGCTGAGGTCCACTGATACTTTTCAGTGGATCCTTCGGCATGCTTGCAGGTTGGGGGCAGAGCTAGACAAGTCAGTCACTGGCAGCAGGGCAGCATCTTGTCCCCTGAAATTCTCTCTGGTTTTCTCTGTCTGCCCATTGGCTGGTGGCTCTGCTTCTTCAGAGCTCTTCTGAGGAAATTCCAAACTTGATTTCAAATTTCTGACTAAAAATTCATCTCACTAATGTGTCTATCTGAGCCCCAGTCATGGCCCAGGGCTGCCTTTTTGACAAGAATGTCTCCTCAGCTGCACCTCCTCTTCTGAGGCATTTGCAGCTATTAGTGCTGCTGAAGGCTTCAAGAGGGGTCTAGACTGAGAAAGCCAGAGGCAAAAGGGAAGGTCTGTGTCTCATGCTTCCCTCCTTAATCAAATGTCTCGATGGAGCATGTCGTTTCTCCCTCAATCCAGGCTGGATGGGTTCATCTCAGTCCCCCTTTCCTTTAATTGCAGAGAAGCCAGACAGGATTGAACAGGTCAGCTCTGCTGGGAAGTTACAGGCATTGTTTTAGTAGCCCAGGTCGGAGGGGCTAACCTCAGCCCCCTCCCTCAGGCAAGAATGGAGCCAGGCAGGTTTGGAAATGAACTGATGCCATAGCCAAGCAGTCCCCTTCCCCATCTCTGATGGGAGTGATCCCAGAAGGACAGTTCACTGGATGGAAAATCCCTATAGTCCACACCAGCAGCCACCCCTCTGACAGCGGCGCTCAGCTGCCTCCTCCTCCTCTGCTTCCTCATGGGTCACGACCGGAGGGCACTGGACACAGTATCAACACTACCAACACCGGAGCATGCAGTAAGGGTCCTTTGGGCTGAGCTTCCTTTGTGATCCAGGGACCTCTTGATGTTAACTGGCAGAGGACATTTTACTGATCTATACGCCTCTGCCTCAATATAACGTGACCCGATATAACACAAATTCGGATATAATGCGGTAAAGCAGTGCTCTGGGTCAGGGCGGGGGAGGGAAGGCTGCGCACTATGGTGGATCAAAGCAAGTTCAATATTACACAGTTTCACCTATAACGCAGTAAGATGTTTTGGCTCCCCAGGACCTTGTTATATCGAGGTAGAGGTGTACGTATATTCATTTCACACTGAGCATTGACACCATGTGCAGCACCTTAAAAGTCAATGAAGTTGTACAGGTTGTAAGCAGAAAACTTAGTTCTGAATGTTTTTATCAGAAGTATCTGGAACACTTTTCATTATAGCCATACATTTCTTAAAGTTAAATTGCAAAGCTAAAATAAAAAATTATGTAGTCGTGTAGCACCAAAGTATGTGTTAAATGCCCAGCCAAGGTATTGAGGGCATTCAGCACAGAAATAATTAGTTTAACTTGTTTATAATGGATTGCATGGGACTAATTGTATCAGTGAGATTACAGAATGATGCATTCTGGGATTTGTTTAGTAAACTAGAAAAGGATTAACTAATGGCAAAACAATGGATTTCTAAAATAGCAAGCTTAAATTTATTCAGTGTTTGTCCCCACTTGTTGGGGAATGGGGGGATGTAGGAAAAGAGGAGAGAGATTTGTGCCAAATTTCTGGGTATAACTCAGTTTTCCTATACATTTGGTTGGTATTTCACTTCTATAGAAATTTCCACTAAGTTTTTTTCCCCCTACAAATGCAACTACATTTTTTTTCAACCTGAAAGAGAAAAATATCAATGAAAAATGTTTTACATGCACAAAACACCACTTCCTACTGCACATTCCCTTTGAGTGCAATATATAAAATATTGCACTGAAAGGGAATGTGCAGTAGGAAGTGGTGTTTGATATATTCAGAGGAACTCCCCAATAGAACATTTGGCTGAGAATGGAGTACAGGATCAGGCAAAAAATGCACTCATGAAATATTTTTATTTGACCAAATTCTGTGCCAACTCACACCCGGGCAATCCTGTTGGCTTCAGTGATTCAGCATGTGATGCGTAGTTAAAGAATCTGTCTTGTTGCTATTTGCTCCTCCTTCAGAACTCAGTCCTGTGGGGTGTAGAGCATCCTTAACTTCCATCAACATCCATGAACATCAAGGGTGCTCTGCAACTTTGCAGGATTGGACCCTTAAACAGTTTTTACTGTAAAAAAACAAGTTAATTTCTGTTTGTATTCTGTCTTGTGTTCTTTTCAGATGAAACAGTGAAATGAAAATTTCCCTAGGAAAAGCATGTTTTTCAACATCTCCTTTGAACATCATCCATGTGTTAGAATATTTTTAAGTGTATTTTTAAATAGTGACTGGCAACCTCTGAAACACCGTTTCAGTTTGAATGAGGTCATACGCTACCAAATACTATTCATATTAGGAAACTCACATGAATTGAAAGTAGCGCAGCTATAAAAGGGAAGGAAACAGGTGTTTTGTTAGATAGCAAACACTGATCATTTTACTGCTCTTTATACATGTGTAAAATAATTGATACTTCATATTTTAAAAAATTACAAACTTGTACCAGATATCAATAAACTGCAGTGCTTCTAATTTAAAGTATGATTACTTCAAAATCTTTTGATTACTAAAACATGATATCCTGTGTGTCACTCTTCTAGAGGAGTTCAGGTTTCATAATGTGATATGGGATCAAAAGAATTTTGCTCGGGTACCAAACATCTGATGACTAAGAGCAGGCTGGCAGGAAAACAGGGTACAGCACCACTATTATGCTTCTACCGGAAAAACCGGAGGGATTATCAGCATTCTGAACTTTTCATAGAGATTATTGTCAAGTGTATATTCAGACTGTTATGAACAAGTATTTACTGTGCTGCACCAAATCGTGGAGTAGTTTTCTTGGATGCAGTGGGACTGCTCATATGAATAAGAGCCATGGTATTGGGCCACTAGAGTCTGTTACCAAGTTTTACAGTGCCTTAATAGGAATTTAAGCATGTAACCTAATTTCACTAAGACTCAGTTTTCCTTTTTTGTGAAGTGATTTTGAGAACTTCATATGAAAGGTGCTATATGAGTGCATTGTTATTGCTTGTTTTCAGCTTTAATTGAATGTTTTGTTATGTTATATTCCCAGCAGTAAACGGGTTATAAAAATAATTACAGAATGATAGTAATTATTCAACCTAATATTTCAGATACAGTGCTGTATATGTAAAATGTCTTAATGTTAAGATTTGATGGATAGGGTCTCAGAGGAATCAGGGAAAACTCCTCTTAAAATGTGAACTGAAACATTTGAAAATATGTCTTAAAAATCTAGTTTGTTTATGAGCTCTTTAGATGGACAACCACATGAGCACCAAATCAGGATCAGTGCAGTCACAGAAATCCATTTTATTGTGTGCTTAGTTTCAGTGGGACTACTCACATCAGTAAGAGCTGAAAGATAAAGCCCTGGATTCTTGATTCCCACTGTTGAATTGAAAATGTCAGACTACACTGTCATCCACATAGTACATATGGCAGTAGTTCCAGAGGACTAATCAGTGTATAAAGCATCGAAATTTAGATGTGATACAAGGTTTTTTTGGTTTATATAGTTTCTGTGTCCCAAAGGGTGACTTGCAGCCCTGCATGGTACTAAAGTGACTGAAAGAGATGCGCAAGAATTGTTTTACGTTTTTGGAGTTAAGCACTGTTAAGACTGTCTTCTTTTGAAATGTGTGAAGAGTAATATGGAATTTCATCAGAAATACTGATATATAATAAATGGAGAATATGTTGTAACTTGCTTACAATAGATAGAAAAATACCAAAATATTATGTATTGAATTTGCAAATACATGCACTATATACAATGTGATCTGGTAGCTTGCACTGTCAGTCAACTGTTTTGAAAAGTCATCCATGTGTCATGCATGAGTCAGTGTTTCTGCTTCATCTTGGGGATACCAGATAGATTGCATGTGTTTGACCTATGTTAGTGAGTAATTAGGAATCTTGCTATCTTGGTTAGTGAAGGTAAGTCTTGTTGGTGCTTAAATACCAAGGTTTTATGCATCTTAGAAATACATATATAGGATCTGTTCACTACATTGAACCTTGTGAGTTCATTCAGACCTCTTTCAACTAGATGTAAATGCTATCTATCTGATTTATTTTACATCACTTTCAACAGGTGTAAGTAACTACACACGATGCAAAACAGGAGAGAATCAGGCCCTCTGAAAGAAATCCTGGCCTTGAAGTCCATGGGAGTTTCAATATAGATTTCAGTGGGGCCAGGTTTTCAGCCTATGTCTGTAAACCAAATACATCCTTCAAAAATAATTAGTCCTCTAGTTGGAGAAAGAATCCCTCGTTGAGATCAATATTAAGTTGCAATGCTATTTTATTGTGAAATTTCAGTAACAGTCGTGATTCTGAACAAAGCTAAATCTTCCTCCAAAATGAGATAGAGATTATTATAAATATCTTTTTAGAAGTATATTTACAGCTGAAAAGGAAAAAGAAAGAAAGAAGGATGGATGGATGAGCTCCCTCATGAGTGTAGAAGTTGGGGCATACTGATGCTTTGAAATCATGGAATGGATTCCCTTGGCCAGATTCTTGTTCCTGCTCTGGTGGCACAGTGAAGCTAGAAAGCAGGTTTAATCAGCTATCCGGGGAATCTCTAGGTATTGTACAGCCTGTATGGTGCTTCCACACCACCTCCTCCAAGACCCCAGCACAGGGGTCTTTCCTGGAGAAAAGGGAGTGTAAGCAGGGTGGCTCTGTGCCCCAGCTATCTCCAGGTGTGAACCAGCCCCTTGGGTCACAGGGAGCTAGGTGTAAATTAGAGCAGCCAAAGGATAGCTCTTATTTATGCTGAGACTGGATCAGTTCCTGGCCAATGCCAGGATGTGGGGGGAGACAGAAAGTTGATTTAATGCCCCCTTTGCAGCTCCCCCTGCTTCTGCATCTAGTATGCCTCAGATGAACCAGAGAATCTGGCCCCAGATGTGCTGTCCTTGAGACATTCCAGAATATGGGCATTTGGGATAACCTGTCAAATTAAATTTACTGTTTTTTAAAAAATATTTGAAGGTAGGAAAACTAACTTTTTTTTAAAGTGTGGTTGTAGCTGTGTTGGTCCCTGGGTCCCAGGATGTCAGAGAGATAAGGTGAGGTAATATCTTTTATTGGACCAACTGCTGTTGGTGAAAGAGAGAAGCTTTTCTTGATTAAAAAACCCCACAGTATAATGATAGGTGCAGCAGATATATTGTCAGTCAATCTCCTGTCCTATAGTATCCTTTGCACTTTCAAGGATCACAGTTATCCAGAAGAATACATACAGCCAGCAGGGTGTTTAAGCTTGCTTGTTGTAATTGCATCAGACAACTGCTGCTTTTTTTCACAGTATTTCCATATTCAGTTACTAATTACCTTGCTTGTAGTTACAAAACTGACTGGCAGTGTCAGAAATAGCAGCAGAATCTACAAGCTGTTAGTTTTAAGTCAATTGCAATTTCAATTCCTGTCCAAAATATTTGTAAATAAATCTGCCTTCAAAATGTACTTATATGAAGACTATACAGGACTCTAATATACTACTAAAATTAATCCATTGTCTCTTTAATATAATAATTCTATCATTTGTTGTTAGTCTGTTATTAGGCGCTTTACCAAAGCCATTACAAACCTAGCCCAAAACACCAAGCCTCATCCTCATTGTTAGCTTTGATAGTTGCCTCTATCATTTAATAGTTTGCGTGTAGCCAGTCCAAGTTGGCAATGTCACCCCAAGCTGATTCGAGCCACAGACATTTTTGCTGACTGCAGTCATGCTATCTTTGCCAGTTTGCTGGAATAGACACAGACACTGATTGGGTCATGCTGAAAACATTCCTGTCCTGTGAAGCAAGTCTGTTTGTATTTTAGGTTTGCCAGGACTAATGAATTAAAAATCTTGAACTCTGCACAGTTTGCTGCTTATTAATGCCTCTGTCAGAAGGATTTTTTTTCCCTCTCAAGCATGACAATATCATAAATCTCATTGTTGGAAAGGAAAGGAAGGGAGAGTGGAATTGCGAAGAAAAGCAGAAAAGGGTGTTCTTGTGGGACAGCAAAGCTATGGGAAGTGCAGGTAGCAGCATGTTGCCTTAACAGCTGTCTCAGCTTCTCAGACTCTGTCAGTTTGTTGCTATGTAGCAGGTGCAGCCTTTTCTTTTATTGAATCTTTACTCCATAAAGGCAACGACAAGCCAAGGCAGTGGCTAGCCCTGGATTATACAAGTGCAGACTCTCCACTAAGTGAGGTAAGGCAACAGGTGTGAAAACTGAACTAAACTGATAGAGCTGTAACACACTTAATCTGAGTTCTGCTACAGATTTTTATAGAGAAACAACAGCCTGTTCCTCAGACAGTCCTCATGAATATGGAACTGCTTTCTGGGATCCTTTTAAACACCTCATTATACTCAAAGTTGCCCACTCCCATATCCTTCTGTCTACAGAATGATTATCCTTTTTTGTGTCAGGAAAATAAGTGGGAAGTTTGTACGCAGTTGATCTGTTTCATTTCCCTGAGCCGATGGGACATTCATCATCCTATTTACACACAGAGCACTGAAATGAAGGTTTCTCTGCCTTCGTATTTTCTTTATTTTCTTTTTGATGATGGAGACCATTGAGGATTCTGCAGAAAATCTGGTGAAGAAATAATCTTAATTCATAAAATGAGATAACTGGCTCATGTACAGTGTGTATATATATAGCTAGGATTTTCTTTCCATAAATTAAAACAAAATGAAAAAGTCTCTTGTGTAATATTTAAAAAATTAGTTATTGAAGGGAGTATTTATTTTTGCCCCCAGATTAGTGATGAAATACTGCTAATTTGTAAATATTGTAGACCACACAGTATATGAATGGGACAAGACCACTGATTTACTTCAGACAATGTTTACTTATGGTATGCTTAAGGATTCCAACAAAAGACATCCTGTCGTGTTTGTTGTTATAATGGTATTAACTTCCATGATTTTTTTTTCTCATTTCTTAATCTGTGATATTAAACATGAAGCATCTTATTGTGTAATAAACCTGTCTGATGATGGTTAGCAGATGTGGTGCATGTGTGATACAATATGTAATGATGAACAGTCTTGTTTTCAAAGTTGTGCGAATTTGTGTCTCTCTTTTGTTCTAGATTTGTTTGAGAGTCATGTGGTGGGAGGGTATGTTATGATAAATAATTCTGGTTTTTGCAATTGTTCTGTTTTTTAAAGAAAAAACCAACAAAAAAAACCATGCAAGGTCTCAGATACTTTTCACAAAGAGACCATGGAAGAGGGAGATCATTACTCTAGAAAAAGTTGCTACATAAACAGACCGCCCCCCCCCAATTGCATTTTGTCTGTTTAAATGACTTTGTGGTCTCTCTTCCAATTGATGCTGGTGCGGGGGGAGTGTTCTTTTGATTAGTAATAATAGGGAAGATGAGGTTATTCATGAGAATCCTCCAAATATTAATATGAAAAGAGGCTGCCAGCTCCAAAGTAAGGGTTTTAGAATAATTGTTCTTTTTTTTTTTTTTTAAAGAAAATCTAAGCACTGTAAAACATCCACTGTTTGATCAAAATTCATGTCAGTGGCTTATTGTGTAACATTGCCACAGAGTAACAGTATCTCTGCTGGCTAAATGCTCAGACAGACAAAACAAAAAATAAATGTTTAAGTCAGTGGTCCAAACTCATGCTTGGTGCTACTCTACAGCCTGCAAAGGATTGATGCTAGGGATGAATTTTGTGCATCATCAAGCAAGACCTTTCTCTTGTAATGATATTCTGTTGTACTGATTTTATGTAATGTTCTAATAATTAAATGTAACATCAAATGGGGTGATGCAATTTTAGTGCAGAAGAACCACCATTGCTTTTGAAAGTGTTACAGAAAAGCTGCAATGTGATTGGCTAAGAAAACTATCTTTTCCCTTTTCGCCACATTGTCTACAGAAGTATAGCGCAGCTTTTAGCAATTTTGCTATACTTTATTGAATAATTTGATTTCCAGTTTTTGGTGGACGTTTTACACTTGTATTTATTTCTTTAAATGTTATTCATGTAGCAATCCATGTAGGTGTTACAGGTGCAGTGCACTGCTGGGTAGTGTTTGAAGTTTGCTTAGTTCTCTTACCGCTCAATGCTACAGTGATTTCTGCCTGGGCAGATCTTTCACCAATGTAAGTTCCATTGGCTTCATGTAGGCTCCATACAAGGACCTGGCTCATTGCAGGATTGGGGCTTCAGTGTATGCTGTTTGTGAATGTTAATTATAGCAGCTTTATATGAGCTATATAGGAGTTTAAGTTGGACATCAAATACCTAATAGACTTTGTTTGGGAAAAAACTTTTATCCGAAAGTCTAAATACACATAATATAACTATAAGTGCCATAAGCCTGGACATGCTTTAAGCTTATCCTGTCAGTTGATAGCAACTGAAGGCCATTAATATTTGATGGTTATTTGGTGTTCTGTGTGAAATGAATTGGGATTTGGGTCTGTTTCTTAGTGAAGAGGGATCCACCTCGTTAAAACCTCCATTTGGCATTGGCAGAATCCGAAAAAAGGCCACAGGCTAACTAGGCCCTGATCCTGCAATTGACTTCCTCTATGCAGACCCTTAACATCTGCAAGGAATCCCACTGAAGGATCAGCACCAAGGTTTGGAGAATTAACAATCTTCTGACCCTTAAATGTGTGACTGTCCAGGTCAAGGCTGAGATATGCTGACAGGACAAAGTGGGGAAGTTTTCTTTGTCATTGCCTTTACCTGAACTGTGAGTAAATCAAGGAATTTAGTCTCTATCGCTAAATTTCACTTTAAAATTTTTTTAAAAGAAAATTCAAATGTAGCCCTGTGCATGTCACCTTAAATTTGCTTTATTAGAATAAATAATGCAAAAAGTGCAGCTATAAATGTGTGCAAATCACTAAGCTGAGAATGTAATGGCTTCATATGATCTGTAATATATGCAATATTTCTATAATTGCAGCTGGAACACACAGATAAACGCGTAGACTCAAGTGCCCACATGATCACCACAGCAAGAGTACCTGCTGATAAGCCAGTCCGAATTGCCTTCAGTCTAAATGACTCCCCAGGTACAGTTCAATTTTATGGAATAAATCAAAATGAAATGTTTCTAGATTTTATATGTTCTTGATAGTGTTTATATTACCAAATGAAGTCCAATGTCATGGATGGACTTTTTCCATGTGTGTGACTGATCAGTTTTCCTGTCTGATAACTACAGTATTGTTAGAGGAAACTAGCAATAGATTAAAATCACTTGTCCAACAGCCTAGATACTGTAAAAGTGAGATTTATTTCAAGAGAATGTGGAATAAACATAAAACTATGACTTAATTACCAATATATTTGCATACAAACTGAAAAAGTATGCTAAAACTCCTAGACAACATTTTTTAAATTTTGTTATTTTATTTTGATGGGGAGGGCAAAGCTAGCATCTAAGCAAAGGAGAGAACAAAAAGACACTTTCCCGTAGACAAAAAGGTTGAAGAATACCATGCTGAGGGAAGGATTCAGGAAACAGCCGCTCAACATGGCATTTTTCCTGATAAAGTAGTACAAATTCCATTACCATTTATCCTGTAAACTAATATTGACTGAGCGTTGACTTCCCCAACGTAACCTGTGCACATGTGAACCCTTGGATTAGGTTCACATTATTGACTGTACCTTAATTTTTGAAAATTCCTAGAGAGCTATTGATAGGCACTTTGTGAAAATCAGAATGAAATAAAGAAACCAGAAACAGGGAAGCAATGGCAGCATCACAAAGAAGGAAGCTAGCTCTGCTGCCAGTGCTAGGGGAGAGCCTGGAGGCAAGGTGGAGGTGTATACAGAGCCTGAAACCCACAGGGTTTCAGTTATCATTACTTGTGAACCCACTTCCTATGCATGTTTATAGACTACCTGTGCTACAATGCTATCTGACTCCCTTTCACAATATGGACAGTGTAGCTCAGCTTCTGCTCTCAGAAGTCACAGATCTTTTCAGGTAAGTTATTCCATTCTGTGCATTCATACACAAGAGAGTAACATATATATATATTCACAAGCATTCAGGAAACGGAGCATTATTATTCCTACAACAGCCTTAACTCTGCTCCACGATTTTGTTTTTCATTCTTTGTATCCTTATTTTCTCCTTACGCTCTTTAGTATCAAACTGCTTTTGTGTATGCTTTTTACACACAAGACCACATTCAAACCTGGTATAAGTAGATATAAATCCACAGACTTAAGTGGAATAGCATCCACTTATGCTGCATTTGAATTGTATCACAGAGCAGAGTATAGGCTGTTATAGGAATAATAATGTTCTGTTTCCTGAATGCTGTGTGAATACAGTCTCAACTCCAATGTTACATTCATGAAATTTTTGTCATCTTTCTTTTTTCTTTTAGAATATTTTAAAAAATATTTTTAAATAATCGTCCTGTATTTATTACTACTTAATATTACAGTAGCCCACAAAGCCCAATCCACATCACAGCCTTGAAGGGACGTATAATTATGTATGGTAACATAGTCCATATGTTAAAAACTTTACAAAGACAAGTGGCATATAAAAGTTGGGAGAAGGATACAGTCGGGGGGAGGGAGGTAGGCATGCTTATATGTGCCTTATTTTGTAAATTATAATTACCAGTATATTATAATATATAGAGAAAGTACCAACTATTCCCATCTACCCGTGAAGCCATCCCTAACAATCTGATTTCTTGTAAACATCACTGCAAAGATAGGTCTTGAAGAGAGATTTTAAGGAAGGATGAATCATGGAAGAATCAGCTACTTGTGCGAAGAGCTGAAAATCAGGGAAAGGAGGCTTGCACAGTGCGCAGAGCAGAGGAGATGGAAGGGCAATGTGATAAGGCATAAGAGAAGACAGTAGCGAGGGACAAGGTTGTGAAGGGCGTGAAAGGTCAAAATTCAGTAATATTGCAAGCTGTTCCCTTCTCTCACCCTATCTCCTCTGCTCTGCCAATAATTCCAGACTCTATTAAAATTTGTAGGAAGGTTCAGAACTATGGAAAGGTGATCATTCTCTATTAAATTCCATAGGACTTCCTCATTGCCCGCATTATCTGGCTCTCAGCATACATGTTTTATTGCAGCAAATGATCCAGACCATCTGTGAAGATAGGAGCGAGTAAATAGGAAACAGTAGATTAAAGACCATATTTCACACTGAATTGCAACCCCCTGTGTGCTACTCAGAGATATAAATCAGCATAGTATGTGACCTCATCAGGAGAATTCAGCACCTGATGTTAACGGAAAGCCTGAATGGAGATATCAATATCAAACGTATTTAAACAAGGCAAAGGAAAAATCACTCCAAGTCTGAGGTTTTACGGAAAGCCCCGTTCAAATGATCATAGTTCAAACAAGCAACTGAAATGTCTTTTTGTAAAGAGACACTGCAAAGAAACAAATAAATCTGCTCACACAGCGTCTCACTGTCACCTTTATCCATTTTAAATTTAGAACCTTTTTTCTTCTTTTCACCTTTTTATATTGCTCTAATCCTTTTTTCATGAGAGGAAAGTTGCTTTTCTCAATTCAGGAAGGAGTTTTGTGTTCAGACAGCATCTTGAGAGATTTGGTATTGTGATGGTATGTTAAAACCTTGCCCAGAGCAAGGAGGTGAGTGAATTAAATTTATTTAATTTTTTTTCTTAGATGTTGTCTTGTTTGCCAGTCATGGTGGTAGATGTGATGCCCCCGTAAGGCTAAATTATCCTACCACGGTAGTACAAGGAGGAATTTACAACATAACCAGATGTAAAAGGGGAAAAGGAGTGTTTCTTCTGGATGGTGATTATCTCACTGGTTAGAACTGCAGCAAAGTACTGAGTCTGAAAGCAGAGACTGTTATCAACTCAAGAAAAGGAAGTTATTTAGTGTTGTTTATCTACAGGAAGGGATATGGCTTACGTTATCCTTAGCTAAAATTGTTTTACTGTGTTCAAAAGTTGGCTCTTTTAGGGCCTGACAATGACCACAAAAACAATTAAAACTTGGTCAGTTTTGTGCTGTATTTTTATTGTGATTGTGAAGTGACCAGGTCCTTAAAAGTCTTGAGGGAAGTCTGACCAATTGCTAACAGCAATGCTATATAAAAATACAATTTTACTGTGTATTGCTTAATCCTGTATATATAGATATCTATATTTGATGCTTTTACTCAAGTTCACTAAACTGGCGCTAGACCAAAATTCTCTCATGGCTTGTCAGATTTGTAGCAGTTTAGCTTAAGGTGTGATTTAAAACTGATTGAATTAAACCAACACAAAAAGCTGAGTGGACAAGCTTATTTCAATTTTGCTTAAATTGATGTAGGAATAGATTTAAACTAAACCAAATAAGCTGCCCTTAAGCCAAAATAAGGGCACATCCACATTTAAAACAATGCAGCAGGGCAGCTGTACTGATGCAACTATGCAAATATAGCACTTTAATGAAGATGCTCTAAGCTGAGGAAGGAGAGCTGTCCTATCAATTTAGTTAATCCACCTCCCTGGGAGGCAGTAGTTATGTTGGCAGGTGCTCTCCTGCTGACATAAGATTGCCAAAAAGGGGGGAATGTTAGGTCGGTATAACTATGTTGCTCAGGGCTGTGGATTTTTCACAGCCCTGAGCAGCATGTTATACCGATATAGGTCTGTAATGTAGACCAGACCTAAGAATGACTGCACAGGGCTTTGCACCAGTTTAACTAAACCCATGTAATTGAACTAATTAAAGTTTGTGTATAGACAAGGCCTCAATCAAAACCAGAATCAGAGTCCATGGTTAATTTTGTTTTTTATAGGTGTTAGGGCTAAGTGGTTAGAAGTAGGGGCTTTATTCTAATAGGACATGATGGGCATGCCTGTAGTTTTTAGGTGTACCTTATCTTGTTTCGTGGGTAAAATACACAGCTTCACATGCCTAAGGAGAGTTTGAATCCAGCTATAAAATACTGGCAGTGGAATTAGGTTTTACCTAATTGTTGAATACATGCATTTTTTTCTAATTGTCAGTCATTTATTTCACTTGAAGTCAGTCTGCTGCTAATAATCACTTCCTCTGAAAATTTACTGGTAAAAATGTATGTGCTTTCTTTTAATGACATTCATAGATTGTAGGGCTGGAAGGGACCTCGAGAGGTCATCAAGTCCAGTCCCCTGCTTGTTGGGGAGAGGAATAATACGATATTTGGATGTATATGAAATTATTTCTTTTGACAACCTTCTTTATATCCCCAACCATTTTAATCCATGTGATCATGGGGAACCCTTGCTTTTTGTTGTATTTAGCCACATAAACCAATAACTGTGTTTTACAGCAGATGCTTCCTTAGCAACTCCTTCAAATCCCTCCTCCAGTCTCACTTTTATCATAATGCCTGCAGCTGAAAATGGATAGGTAAAGGACCAGTGGGGATTGTTAATGTATAAAATATATGCCCAAAGTTTACAAACCATGATACCTACAAGTTAGGCTCCTAAAGCCACACTTAAGGTTATCAACACTTAAAATGTGATAGCCCCACAACTGTGCGGTTGCAGTTGTGCTGCTGTAGAGCTTCAGTGTGGATGCCTGAGAGGTGGTAGCTAGGTCAATGGAAGAATTCTTCTGTTGACCTAGTGCTGTCTACATGGGGAATTAGATCAACTTAACTATGTTGCTCAGGGGTGTGGATTTTTCACAGCTCTGACCAAGAAAGTTAAACCAACCTAATTTTCCTTAGGCTCAATGGAAGTGGCCTGCTTTTTCAGAGATAATGAGCATCTTCAGTGCCCAATTACTTCAGTAAGAATTGTGGTGCTCTGAAAATCAGGACTCCCTTATCTTGGGCCTAGGTATGGATCTAATGAGCCTAATCATGGGCTCTCATACTTAAAAATGTTGGCCTAAACTTTAAAATAATTTGGAACCATCAAGTTGTGCAATCAGCTAGTTTAACCATGTAAAACCATAATAAATGGCTCCTGCATTGTGCTTTTCATCCCTAGGTTTTAAAGTGCACTGTAATCTTATCTTCACAGTGTTGTTATTACTATTATTTATTTGTATTGTGGTAGCCCTAGTCATTGACAAGATCCCTTTGTGGTAGATGCTGTACAAACACAGAACAAAATGATAGTCCCTGCCCTAAAGAGCTTATAACTGAAGAATGAGACAACAGACTACGTGTGGATACAGCAAATAGAAGGGAATAAGGAAACAATAACTATTATTATTTGTACCCTCACCTCTGGCCTTCCTATTGTTTCCCATGCTCGCTTGTTGAGTTTTGTCTTTAGTTAGGATATTTCTACACAGCAACTAGACTCCGCATATAGGATTACAGCATCCCTGCCCCAAGGAGCTAACAATCAAATTGATTTGCAGTCTACACAGCAAATCAAAACCTGCAGCTGACCCATGCCAACCAACTCAGACTTGAGAGCTTCAAGCTGCATGGTTGTTACATTGTTGTGCAGGCCTCTGGGCTCGGGCTGGCACCTGAACTTTCGGACTCTGTGAGGTGGGAGGATCCTAGAGTGTCAGTGCCAGCCCAAGCCCGGAAGTCTACACAGCAGCGAAACAGCCCTGAAGCCTAAGCCCCGCGAGCCTGAGTCAGCTGGCACAGGCCAGACATGGATTTTTCTTTGCTGTGTAGACATATCCTTAGATTGTTAGCTTCTTGGGACAGGGATGCTGTAATCCTATATGTTTGTACAGTGCCTACCAGGATGGGTCCCTGATCCTAACTGGGATCTTTGGAAACTACTGTAGTGCAAATAATAAATTCATTATTTTAACACAGTGTGTGGGAATCAAAGCACATAAATTTTCTATTTAGAGGCTCATATAAAAATAATAATATCCCTGATTAATCCTTAAAACCATGTTCTGTTTTTGGTAGACAGTAATGACATTTTTCTGAGGATTTCACAGGAATTTATGGGAAATGCCCTTAAAGGGCATGAGACTGAGAGTCTCCCACGGAACATCCTTTAGCTTAGGAGAAAGTACGCTGAGCAGGAAGCTTATGGGTGCTGTTAATATTTTTGTGAAGTCCATAACACCTATTATTAAACAAGCCCCTCATATTCCTATCCTAAGGGCAGGCAATTATTTTTCCCTACCCTTTTACAAATAAGGTAACTGAGAGGCTGCACAAGGTCATTTCAGGCATAACTGGGAATAGAACCCAGGGCTCTTATATGATAGAGCCAAGTCTCATTCATTTAGCCACCGTGCCTTTTAACAAGCAGTGTCTGTACTTGTCTGTCTGTAAACACTGCTCTGGCCTCTAGACACTGACCTCTCAGAGCCAGGATTAGAAACCAGGAATCCTGAGACATAACATTCCACTGCTGTCTTACGAATAGTTGTGTAGCGCACTGGCAAAGTGTTGTGGATCAACCCTTAAAGAAGGATACAAAACACACTTTGCCAGTGTGCTACACAACTATTTGTAAGACAGCAGTGGAATGTTGTGTCTTCCACTCCCAGTCAATGGTAAGAAGACTCCCATCGACTTTAGTGGGAGTTGGACTAGGAACTTAAACTGGGATTTTCAAAGGAATTAGTTAGGCTTCAATTGAAATTCACTAGGAGTTGGGTGCCTAACTCCCTTCAGGCTCTTTTGAAAATCCCAGTCTTATACTGTGTATGTGAGTGGGGGTGGAACTGGGTTTTTTACCTTGCTTCAGTCTATAAGTATGTGTATGCATTTCTAAATTTAAGAAATTCCTGCCACTTAAGTTCTTAGTTTATCTGGTGTATAACAGCACAAAGAAGTTGATTTAAAGAACTCTTAAACTAGTGTGACTAAAAAAAAAAACCCTTGCAGCTGTTGAGTAGATGCTAAAGCAGGCCCATTATAAAATGTACTATGGTATGCTATAATGGTTAAGATACCAATACGTTCTATTTTTAGTACCATTGACTCAGTCACTTTGTGTTGAGAAAATAAGCAGTGAACATTTGCTTATTGAAAGGATTTCCTCTGAAATTATTTCTTTTTAGAGTTCATCTTTTTAACATTTATGTAGGGAATTTGTTTTATTTTTTATTTGCTGCTTCTACTAACTACACTGCAGTTAGTAGTGTAACATTTCTAATAATTTGAAACAGTCAAAAATTCAAAAAAGATATTTTTAAAATCTTGTGCATGTGAAAAATAACAGCAATTCCTGCTTTACGTGTTCTTGATTTCTTTTGAAAATTAAAATCATGAGTGGGTCTGCCTTACTGCTACTAATACAGTATGTTATACTGCTGGAATTGTCAAATGTCAGTTTAATGGCTCTCCACAACTCTCATCCAATATTGCTGTCAAAATGTTTTACAACTATTCATCCAAATGTTGTAGAGCAGCTGTACTACTGATCTGACTGAGTCATAGTCCTTCTTTCCATTTGGCTATGCAGCATTATTCATCTTTCTTCTTTTAGAATATTTGTCTATTTTTAAAAATTTGCACAAAAAGGCAACAGCAACTTAAAAGTAAACACTTGCACATTGATGTGAAGTAACTTTATGCAATTCAAAAACTTAAATATCTTGCAGGAGAAACCATGTGGGTAGGTGGTGGGGAAATGTTTTTTATAATACTGCAAAGTGAGCTCTCAGAATATTAATACTAGATTTTGGTATCTGTAGACTCTCTATTTGTTTTACTTGTCTTGTTGCCCTCTTCTCCACTTCATTTTTCCTTGGTATGGCCCTCACTTTTGTTTGTTTCTTAGCAGAGGGACGAGGGACTCAATGGGCATGCGGATAGAATGCCCATATGTAGAGGTATGTCCAGTGTGCAATACAGTATGATTCATGATAAGATCAGCTCATTACCCTGATCGCCAACTCTCTATTAGTTAAAGCAAGGCTTTGACTGTGTACTAGCCAATATATACTCTTTATACTCTGCCTGGAACAAGGTTGCTTATTTTCCATATTCCCCACTACAATCACTTCACTCCATGACCACTGATAGTAGGATACAGAGGTCCAAAATATCTGGCAAGATACTCTGTGTGAGCAGACCTCTACATCCCCACAAAGCCCTATTAATTCAGTGAGACTCTGTGGGAGCACAGAGGTCTGCTAGCACAGAGCAGCTTACAAGATCCTGCCTCAGCAGTTTTCTGCTGTGTAAACAACCATTGTTTAATTGTGACATTGCATACAATAGACTATGGCCTGGTCTACACTACGCGTTTAAATCGATTTAAAGAGCGTTAAATCGATTTAACACTGTACTCGTTCATACTACAACGTCCTTTATATCGGTATAAAGGGCTCTTTAAATCAATTTCTGTACTCCATCCCGACGAGAGGAGTAGCGCTGAATTCGATCTTAACATATCGGATTACGGTTAGTGTGGACGGAAATCGACGTTATTGGCCTCCGGGCGGTATCCCACAGTGCACCACTGACCACTCTGGACAGCAATCTGAACTTGGATGCAGCGGGCAGGTAAACAGGAAAAGCCCCGCGAACTTTTGAATTACATTTCCTGTTTGCCCAGCGTGGAGCTCTGATCAGCACGGGTGGCGATGCAGTCTCAAATCCAAAAAGAGCTCCAGCATGGACCGTACGGGAGATACTAGATCTGATCGCTGTATGGGGAGACAAATCTGTTGTATCAGAGCTCCGTTACAGAACACGAAATGCCAAAGCATTTGAAAAAAAATCTCCAGGATACACAGCGCTGCGTGACAAGCGTAACGGGAAGCCAGAGACTCAAATGGACGCTAATGGAGGGAGGGGGTACTGAGGACTCCAGCTATCCCACAGTCCACAGCAGTCTCTGAAAAGTATTTGCATTCTTGGCTGAGCTCCCAATGTCTGTAGGTTCAAACACAGTGTCTGGCGTGGTTCAGGGAATAGCTCCTCAGTTTCTTCCCCCCCCCCCACCACGTGAAAGAAAAGGGAAAGAAATCATTTCTTGACTACTTTCAATGTCACCCTATGTGTACTGAATGCTGCTGGTAGATGCGATGCTGCAGCAGTGAAGAGCAGTATCCGCTCCTCTCCCTCTCCCCCTCCCCGGTGGTAGACGGTGCAATAGGACTAGTAACCGTCCTCATGAATATCTAACATGTTGACATCGAGGCCAACATTGCTGGTTACTCCCAGTAGATAGGACAGAACGGCTAATAACCAGCTTCATCATAGCAACTGGGGGCTTCAGCTCCCTCCCTTTCCTGTGTAAAGAAAAGATTCTGTACTTCCTGGACTGTCATAGCAGCAGCATGCTGGGCTCCTCTCCCCCACACCGCTTAATGTCCTGCCTGGACTATCATCGCGCCGGGAGGCTGCCTCCCCCTCATTTTATGTCACTAAACACTCAGTGTTTCTTATTCCTGCATTCTTTATTACTTCATGACACAAATGGGCAGGACACTGCCACGGTATCCCAGGAAGGTTGGGGGAGGAGGGAAGCAACGGGTGGGGTTGTTGCAGGGGCACCCCCTGTGAATACTGACACGGAGCAGCTGTGCTCTGATACACTGGTCCTCTAATACACTTGCCCCTTATTCTAGGCAGGACTGACTCTATTTTTAGAAACCATAAGGGAGGGATTGACTCAGTCCCAAGTGAGTCAATCCCAATTTTGCTTTTGCGTTGCGCCCCCGGCCGATTTCAGCCAGGGGCACTCATGATAGCAGCGGACAGTACAGAGGGGGAGAGATAACCGTCATCTCATTGCCAGTTTTCTCCGGCAGTAGACGGTACAGAACGACCGGTAACCATCTCTGCTATCATGCAAAAGCAAGTGAATGCTGCTGTGTAGCGCTGGAGTATCGCCTCTCTGTCCGCAGCATCCAGTACACATACGGTGCCGGAAAAAAAAAAAGCTGAACGGGCTCCATGGTTGCCGTGCTATGGCGTCTGCCAGGGCAATCCAGGGAAAAACGGCGCGAAAGGATTGTCAGCTGATGTTCTCCCGGAGGAAGGAATGACTGACGACATTTACCCAGAACCACCCGCGACAATAATGATTCAACCCAGAATTCCAAGGGGCGGGGGAGACTGCGGGAACTATGGGATAGCTACGGAAGAGCTACCCACAATGCAACGCTTCAGAAATCGACGTTAGTCTCGGACCATGGACGCACAACGCTGAATTACTGTGCCTAGTGCGGTCGCATGAAATCGAATTTATAATATCAGTTTTATAAAACCGATTTTAGCTAATTCGATATTATCCCGTAGTGTAGACGTGGCCTTTGAAAGTGAGCTAGTAATGAAGATCTGTAACCTGAAGTGAACAGTGAAATCCAATGCAAAACTGTTAGTGTGACAGTGACTATGAGTAATGAATATTACCACAGGAGTATGATTCACATTTCTATTCTCAGTCCAGTTCCTAGTGAACACCCCAAAACGGGCATGACTGGCACTCAGTCACACCTGGTTGGCAACCTATGTTAAAAAGCCCTGGATTTTATTGAGCATATGAATGAATTAACTTCATCCCTGCAAGTGGATCCTTCTAGGTCAGAGTAAAGATACATAAGTAATGTGATATGGAGAAGTTTGCACTGGCTCAGTCAATGAACTATGGTGTGATTGGAATAGCAGAAACTTGGTGGGACAGTTCACATGATTGGAGCACTGTCATGGATGGGTATAAACTGTTCAGGAAGGACAGGTAAAGGAGGAGTTGCATTGTATGTAAGGGAGCTATATGATTGCTCAGAGCTCCAGTTAGAAACTGGAGAAAAGTCTGTTGAGAGTCTTTGGGTTAAGTTTAGAGACAAGAGCAACAAGGGTGATGTCATGGTGGGCGTGTGCTATAGACCGCTGGATCAGAAGGATGAGGTACATGAGGCTTTCTTTAGACAACTAACTGAAGTCTCCAGATCACAGGCTCTGGTTCTAATGGGGCACTTCAATCACCCTTACATCTGCTGGGAGAGCAATACAGCAATGCACAGACAATCCAGGAAGTTTTTGGTGAGTGTTGAGGACAACTTCCTGGTACAAGTGCTAGAGGAACCGACTAGGGATCGTGCTCCTCTTATCCTGCTGCTTACAGACGGAAGATTTGTAGGGCAGGTAGAAGTGGGTGGCAACCTAGGCAGCAGAGACCATGAGATGGTTGAGTTCAGGATCCTGAAAAAAGAAAGAAAGAAAGAAGAGTAGCAAATCACGGACCCTGGACTTCAGAAAAGCAGACTTAGACTCCCTTAGGGAACTGATGGACAGGATCCCCTGGGAGGCTAATATGAGGGGGCAAGGAGTCCAGGACAGCTGGCTATATTTTAAAGAAGCTTCATTGAAGATGCAGGAATAAACCATCCTGAAGTGCAGAAAGAATAGCAAATATGGCAGGCAACCAGCTTGGCTTAACAGTGAAATCTTTGATGAGCTTAAACTCAGAAAGGAAGCTTACAAGAAGTGGAAATTTGGACAGATGACTAGGGAGGAGTATAAAAATATTACTAGAGCCTGCAGGGGTGTAATCAGGAAGGCCAAGGCACAATTGGAGTTGCAGCTAGTAAGGGATGTGAAGGGTAACAAGAAGGGTTTCTACAGGATGTGAAGGGTAACAAGAAGAAGTTAAAGGGAAAATATAGGACCCTTACTGAATGGGGTAGGCAACATAGTGACAGATGATGTGGAAAAAGCTGAAGTACTCAATGCTTTTTTTGCCTCTGTCTTCCCAGACAAGGTCAGCTACCAGACTGCTGCACTGGGCAACACAACATGCATCTGACAAAGTGGGTGTTCACCCATGAAAGGTTATGCTCCAATACATCTGTTAGTCTTAAAGGTGCCTACAGAATTCTCTGTTGCTTTTTACAGTATGGGGAGTAAGTGAGCAGCCCTCAGTGGTGAAAGAACAGGTTCAGGGGACTATTTAGAAAAGCTGGACGTGCACAAGTCCATGGGTCCAGATCTCTAATGCATCCCAGGGTGCTGAGGGAGTTGGCTGATGTGATTGCAGAGCCATTGGCCGTTATCTTTGAAAATTCGTGGCAAATGGGGTTGGTCTTAGACAATTGGAAGAAGGCAGATATAGTGCCCACGTTTTAAAAAGGGAAGAAAAAGAACCCAGGGAACTACAGACCAGTCAGTCTCACTTCCGTCCCAGGCAAAATCATGGAGCATGTCCTCAAGGAATCCATTTTGAAGCACTTGGAGGAGAGGAAGGTGATCAGGAACAGTCGCATGGTATTCACCAAGAGGCAAGTCATGCGCTCTGCCAACCTGATTGCCCTTCTTATGATAGAATAAGTGCGCTTTCTGTGATTATGGCGGGAAACGGTGGATGGCTGATTTATCTTGACTTTAGCAAAACTTTTAGATACAGTCTCCCACAGTATTCTGCCAATAAGTAAAAAAGCTAGGATGGATGAATGGATAATAGCGTGGATAGAAAGATGGCTAGATTTTTGGCCTCAACGGGCTAGTGATCAATGACTTCATGATATCTAATTGGCAGCCGCGTATCAAGCGCCCCGGGGTTGGTTCCCTGGGGATGGTTTTGATCAACATCTTTATTAATGATCTGGATGTGGATTAAATTTGCCCCACCCCTCAGGCCCAAGTTCACAGATGCACTAAACTGGGGTGGAATGCCGTAGATATGCTGAGCTTAGGTAGCGGTAGGGTCCAGAGTGAACTAGAAAATTGGAGATGGCCAAAAAGAACTCTTATGAGCATTCAACAAGACAAGTGCAGAGTCCTGCCTACTTGCGGACGGAAATTTTCGTGCACCGCCTACAGGCTGGGGTACCGATGGCTAAGCAGTTCTGTAGAAAAAAGACGCTGAGGCGGATCTACAGTGGACAAGAAGCTGGATATGAGTCGCGTGCTTGCCTTGTGCCCAGAAGCGCCAATGGCATATTGGGCTGCTTTAGTAGCGAGCATTGCCAGCAGTTGAGGCAAGTAGCTAATTATTCCCCTCTATCGCCCCACTAGTGATTGCCACACCTTGCCGAGTTAATGCGTCCAGGTTTAGTTCCCCCCTACTACGATATATGTGACAAATTGCGAGAGAGTCTTAGCGCGAGGGCAACGAAAATGTTAGGCTGATGTGGCACATGACTTACGAGGAGCAGGCCTGAGGAACTGGGTTATTTGTATGCAGAAGAGTGAGGGCTGGGATTTGATAGCCGCTTCAATACCGAAGGAGGGGTTCCAAAGAGATGGACCTAGTCTGCTTCTTCATGGTGGCAGATGACCAGACAAGCAGCAGTGGTCTCAGGTTGCAGTGGGGGAGGTCTAGGTTGGATATTAGAAAACACTATTTCACTAGGGGGGTGGTGAAGCACTGGAATGGGTTACCTATGGAGGTGGTGGAATCTCCATCTTTAGAGGTTTTAAGGCCCAGCTTGACAAGGGATGATTTAGTTGGTTTTGGTCTGCTTTGAACAGGGAATTGGACTAGATGACCTCCTGAGGTCTCTTCCAACCCTAATATTCTATGATTCTATGCTGCTGTATGTGCAGTATCATTCCTCTGTAACTACACAAAGAGCTTGTGGTGTGTTCCAGGGGCATTACATTTACTACAGGCGGAAAACTGTTTCTCATATTGTTATTTTAGCCCTACTAAATCATAGCAGAAAAGTCACTTTCAAAACTGTTTAGAAGTCATACTTATAATTGGGCCCAACCCTGCGATGTACTGACTACCCTCTAGCAGGTGATGAACTCTCTTTAGAGTCTATATTGGCAGAGTTACAGTGCTGGCAGTTACATTGCTGCTCAGAGAGTGCTGAAGGGAAACCGCTGTTGTGTGTTCACACTGTCAGCTGCCTGCGCAACAGCGTGTTCACACTTGCAGCGGTATTTGGAGTGGTGCACTCTGGGCAGCTGTCCCACAAAGCATCTCTTCCTCTTCTGCCACTAAGAGTTGTGGGAAGGTGAAGAGGGTCACGGGGCATCCTGTGTCCTGTCCCAATGCTCCATGATGCGTTGCTTTGCATCCCAGAAATCCCTGTGCTTCCATCAGAATTAGACGCCATCTTTCAACGGTTTGAGTACTGCGCACTCTGCTTCTTCGATCTGCAGGAATGGATCCTGCACTGTTGACCAATATGCTGCTCGCTATCACTAACACATCACAAGTGGCAGTGGAGTTATTCCTTAAACTACAAAGGCAAGAGGAGTTCAAGATTGATCTCTCCCCGCATAGTAGCTATGACATGAGATTGCTTGTGGCATTCAAGGAGGTGCTGACCACAGTGGAACGCCCCTTTTGGGCTCTGGAAACAAGCACTGATTGGTGGGATCACGTCGTCGTGCATGTCTGGGATGACGAGCAGAATTTTCGGACGAGGAAAGCCACATTTGTGGGACTGTGTGATGAGCTCACCCTAGCTCTGCGGCGCAAGCACATGAGAATGAGAGCTGCCCTGTCGTTGGAGAAGCGTGTAGCAATTGCACTGTGGAAGCTGGCTACTCCAGACTGCTACCGATCAGTCACTAATCAGTTCAGATGGTAAAGTTGACCCTTAGACTTGTGTTGATGGAAGTATGCAGGGCCATTAATTGCATTGTGCTTTGAAAGACTGTGTCTCTGGGCAACATGTGTGACATTGTGAATGGCTTTCCACAAATGGGCTTCTCTAACTGCGGAGGGGCGATTGATGACATACATATTTCACTTTTGGCACCAGACCACCTAGCCACTGAGTATATTAATTGGAAGAGGTATTTCTCTATGGTTCTCCAGGCACTTGTGGATCACCGTGGGTGTTTCACAGACGTTAATGCAGGCTGGTCTGGAAAAGTGCATGATGCACACATCTTTTGGAACACTGGCCTGTTTAGGAAGCTGCAAGCAGGGACTTTCTTCCCGGACCAGAAGATCACCATAGGGGAAGTCAAAATGCCCATTGTGATCTTGGGAGACCTTGCCTACTCTTTAATGCTGTGGCTTATGAAGCCATACACAAGGAACCTTGACTGCAGCAAGGAGTGGTTCAACAGTAGGCTGAGCAAGTGCGGAATGACTGTTGAGTGTGCTTTTGGCTGTTTAAAGGCCCACTGGCGCTGCCTATATAGGAGGCTGGACCTGGTTGATGACAATATTCCTATGCTTATAGCGCGTCCTGTACATTTCATAATATTTTGATGGGAAGGGTGAAAGCATCACTCAAGGCTGGACCGCTGAGGCTCAGTGCCTGGAGGCTGAACAGTCAGAGACCAGGGCTATTAGAGGGGCGCAGCATGGGGCCATAAGGATCATGGATGCCTTGAGGCAGCAATTTGAAGCTGAAAGCCACTAATATTTATAGATTCATAGATTCATAGACTCTAGGACTGGAAGGGACCTCGAAAGGTCATAGAGTCCAGTCCCCTGCCCTCACGGCAGGACCAAATACTTTGTTGTTATGATATGTTGCTATGCTCAGAAGTGTAGTGCTTGTAATGCTAGGAGGTGATTGTGATTGGTGCAGAAATTGCACATGAAGGTTTAAGAAAATTGCCTGTTGCTTTGCAAGGCTCGGTTTGCATTCAATTAATGGAATAAAGATTGCTTCCAAACCAAAACAATTTTTTTATTAAAAAAACAACAACCGGAGAACAGAGACAAACAAAAAAGCACATCAGCACCATGAGGGATGGGAGAAGGAAAGGTCCAAGGGGGAGGTAGGGTCCTGGGACAGTTAAAGATTTGTGTATGTCCAGGTATCATATGCAGCCTTGTCCTTTGGAGTACAGTGCAGTGGGTACTGTACTTCAGCAGGGCTAAATTGCAGAGAGATGGATGCTGAGTGCAGTGGGTACTGGGAGTCCTGAAGGCTTGGCTGTGGCGGGGCAGGAGTGGAATGCAGACTGGATCCAGGAGGTTGATAAGCGGTGTCTGAGGGGCACATGGGAAAGAGTTTTGCAACAGGGAGGGCAGGCACGGAGCTGTTTGGTTTGCAGTGCTAGTAGCGCCTGGATAGCGTCCTGTTGGCGCTCTATAACATTTAAGAACTGCTCTGTGGCTTCATTCTGGCGTGCTGTGTTCTCCTTTCGATCTCTCTTCTTGTTGTCCTGCCACGCCTTCAATTCTTGTTTTTTGGCCGCGGAGTGCACCGTGACATCACGCAGAAAGTCCTCTTTAGTTCTTTGTCGCCACTTTCTAATTCTGAGCAGCTGTTCAGCCAGCGATAACAAAGAAGGAGGCTGCACTCCCAAGGTCATATCTGTGAAGCCAAAATGCAACAATTTACAGAAAGCAGTATTGTTTGCACCACACAGACCTCTGATTTAAAACACAGCTACTAGTCACATACCTGTCACTAACTGGCTGATCCCAGGCAAACACACATGAGCCACAAGACCCCCCAAATTGTGAGTAGCCGCAGGGGCAGTGGAAATCAGTATTCCAGGACCATACTGTACTCTGGGCACTTGGCTCTTAGGGAGAGCCAGCACTGTAGGTGGGACCTTATAATCATTCCTATCCCCACGTTTTCCACACGCTGTGTTCGTTATGGAAGATATCTCACTGCAGAGGGTGAGCAGGGAATCAACGGAGGGTCTTCTCCAAGACTGCAGCTTCCATCCCGGCCCTTATGCAGCTCGCCTGTGTGCGGCAATGGTCCCCTCGTCCCACAGTGATGACAGAGTGGCACAGAAAAGTTACCCTTAATGAGGCAAGAAATAAATCAGCTCTACCAAAGAACCTGTGGTAGTGGATTGCCCAGTATCTCCATGAGAATTTCCTGGTGATCTCTGAGGCAGATTCCTTTGAGGTGAGGAAGTCAATTAACACCCTGTTCTGCCACTCAGAGTAGGCATGTGGTGGTATGCGCATCATGCAGACACAAGCCTGCTTTCTGCAACCCTCCTGCCCCCAGCAACTCGCTTCAGCGATTCCCAGAATCAGAGCCACTTACCAGTGGCCTCCTCTCTTGTTTGTGCTTCACCAAGATCCGACAGCTGTGACTGGCTAGCCTCCTCCAGGGTAGAGAAGCGCTCTTGGCTGAATGCATCGCTGATCTCCGAGTCATCCTCTGCCTCTGGGTCCCCCTGCCCCTCCACATCCTCATCCAAGATTTCCTCTTCCTAGTTCAGTCCACTCTCAACTGGCACATGAGCCATGGAAGTGGCCTTCACAGTGGAAGTAGGATCACCACCAATTATCACATCCAGCTCTTTTGTAGAACTGGCAGCTTGTGGGCGCAGCTCCAGAGTGGCAGTTTGCCCCCTGCGCCTTGTGGTAGGCATTCTGCAGCTCCTTCACTTTGATTCTGCACTGCAGTGTGTCCGGTCATGACTCCTTTCTGTCATGCATCGTGAAATCTATCCATAGGTATCATAATTCCTACGGTTGGAGTGCAGCTGGGACTGGACAGCCTCCTTTCCCCAAATGCTGATGAGGTCCAGCAGCTCAGCATTGCTCCAAGTGGGGGATTGCATGGTGCATGGAGCAAGCATGGTCACCTGGAAAGATGTGCTGAGACCACTGCACGCATCACCGAAGAAACAGGAAGGGGACTTTCAGAATTCCCAAGAAATTTAAGGGGTGGGGCTCAAAATTGGTCACTTGAGGGCAGGGCAGTAATGTTCAAACTGATGATCAGAAAGGCAAGAACAGGCATTGTGGGACACTTCCTGGAGGCCAATTGCAGTGCTATAATCAACCAGGGTACCTACACTGGCACTATGGCGCTGTAGCCCAGGCGCAGAAAGCTGTACACCTCTTGTCAGGATGATTTTTTTTACAGCGCTGCAACTGTGCAGTTTCTGCACACTAGGTTGCTTGTCAGTGTGTACACTTCAGGAGTTACACTGCAGAAAGCTCCTTTACTGCGGAGAAACTTGCCAGTGTAGACAATGTCTTACTCTTTACTGAAGTCACGAACTCGTTGAAGGCATGGGTGTGTATGGCAGAAACCTGAATTATTTGTACTGTAATTGGGAAGCAGGAGATAGAAATTGTCTGGATGTATATTGATTGATTTTACTGTGCTATAATACATTCCATAAGTGTGACTCCGTTTCAAAATTATTGTAACACAAAGTAAAGCTCCGGTCCTCCAAAGACTTAACTTTACATCCCTAAGTAGTTCTACTGAGTTCAGTAGGACTACGCACATGTATCAAGTTAAGTATGTGTATAAGTCTTTGCAGGATCAGGACAGAAGGGACAAGATACATGCCATACTATGTCAATTGAGCATGTGAAATGCCTTTATAGTGTTACCTTTCAAAATGTCTGTTTACATTTTAGATGATACTCCTCCTGAAAACACCTTTCCTTTGGCTTTTCCAGAACTAGAACAGCAACTTCAGGTAAACTTTGATTTTTATTTTTAACTGATTCTAAACCAAGTATATTAGATTAAAAAAAACTTGAAACAATATATATGTGCTCCCATAGTTAAGTTACTGTGAGTGTTTCAGTGGTGCACATCTGAGCTCTAAAAGTTTTATCGGCCTGCACATTTGCATAGAGAGCGAAACTATATCAATAAGGAGATGGGTTTAAATTTTCAACCCAGTGCAGGGAAATTTGGCCATTGTGGCAGTTTCGGTTTGTTTTTATTTACAAATTATTTGTGTGCAAACCTTAGCAGAGCCCATCCTGCTGCCATTGGAGTGAATAGGAGTTTCATTGCTGATTCCAATGGGAGAAGGATTGTGCCAATACTTTGTAAAATGGTTTAAAGCTCATATCCAGTCCAAGATAGGCTCCAGGCAAGATACTTCACTGAGGCTACAAAGCATCCAGTGAAGGTGGGACAAGAAAGGACTGATAAACAAAGGTTTTTTTTGCATTTCACCCCTAAGCATAATCTTAGGCAATCCTGGTACCAGGTCAGTCTCCAGCATAAATTAGAGCAGGGGTTCTCAACCTTTTTCTTTGTGAGGCCCCTCCCAACATGCTGTTAAAAACTCCATGGCCCACCAGTGCCACAACAACTGTTTTTTTGCACATAAAAGCCAGGGCCAGAGTTAGGAGGTAGCAAGCAAGGCAATAGCCCAGGTTCCATGCTACAGGGGGCCCCGCAAAGCTAAGTTGCTTAGACTTCGACTTCAGCCCTGGGTGGTGGGGATCTGGGCCTTGGCCTTCAGCTCCATGCAGTGGGGCTTCAGCGTTCTGCCCTGGGCCCCAGCAAGTCTAATGCCGGTCCTGCTTGGCAGACCCTCCTGAAACCTGTTTGCGGCCTCCTAGGGGGCCCTGGACTCCTGGTTGAAAACCACTGAATTAGAGTATCCTGAAGGTTACCCTAATTTATGCTGTTTGGTCAACAGCCCGTACTACAATAGTCAGTGATCATAAGGATGTAAACACCTCAGCCATGTTCCCTTTGCCTCAGCCACACTTTTGACCTAGGAGCTGCTACAGTGATGGGGGAATCCTCCTGCCACCTGCTAATACGGCTTTAGGGCTGTAGTTTGTGATGCAAGGATAACACAAAGCAGCCCAACTTACCACAGAATCAGACCATTTCTGTGGGTCCATGGAAACTTGGAGGTTTAGGAGGGAAAGAGCTGGCTCCCTGTTCCTGGGGTCAGTGTCCCTCCACAGTAGCAGCAGAATGACGACAGTTTCATTTTTGATGGCTGCTTCAGATCATATCTTTCCGTGGAACACTCAGGCTCATGTAAATGACAGCAGGCATCCTCTGACATTTAAATGCAAATGTGCATTTAAGGTGCTTTCCTTATGTAAACTGGGAAATATTTTCAAAGGATCTATGTGGTCCAATGATGTTTCCTTAGCTGTCTTTTGTCAACTAAGGAGATGATGACAGGGAGCCACTGATCTGGAGAAACCTCATTTTCTGTCCTTGCCACTACTCATCAAAAAGATGACAGGGGAAGGCCTGGAGCAGGGGTAGGCAACCTGTGGCGGCACGCAAGCTGGTTTTCCGTGGCACTCACACTGCCCGGGTTCTGGCCACCGGTCCGAGGGGCTCTGCATTTTAATTTAATTTTAAATGAAGCTTCTTAAACATTTTTAAAACCTTATTTACTTTGCATACAACAATAGTTTAGTTATATATTGTAGACTTATAGAATAAGACCTTCTAAAAATGTTAAAATGTATTACTGGCACACGAGACCTTAAATTAGAGTGAATAAATGAAGACTCGGCACAGCACTTCTGAAAGGTTGCCGACCCCTGGGCTGGAGGATAACGGAGGCTGTCCTCACCCCCGCCCCCATCAGAATACAGAGAACAAAGGTGGGCTTGTGGGATTTGTAGGGAAGGTAAGAGGAATGGGTCCAGAATACAGAATTCTGGTGTAAAGCTTGGTGGGGAGTATGATGATCTTCCTGCTGGCTCAGAAGACTCTGGATATTTTCTGCAGCTTATAGCCCTAATTTGATTGAGCTAGTAGTTTTTAATGGCCAGAGCAGTGAATGGGAAACCTGGGTGCTATTCCCAGCTATGCCGTGACTTCCTGTGTGACCCTGGACAAGTCACTTCACCTCTCTGTGCATCTGTTTATCCTGTGTGAAATGGAAATATTGATGTTTACTTTTCTATGTAAAACACAATGAGATTTCTGGATGAAGAGTGCTATGTATGACTATCTTTGCTATATGTGATATTTAAAAACAAAGTTACCCAGATAATCTGTTATTGCTACTTTACATCCAAAGTGACTATTTTTTTAATTTTTAAATTTTTAAAAAATTGTTTACTGTGTTGGTCCCAGGATGTTAGAGAGACAAAATGGATGAGGTCATATTTTTTATTGGACCAAATTCTGCAGGTGAAAGAGACAAAACCCATGGGTGAACACTTTTCACAAAATTATCCTATCTGCCCTCTCAGTCCTCATCTGCAAAGGAAACCTGCACAACATCTTCAAAAGATGAGCTTGAAAACTTAAATTCATAAGACTGTGTCACTAGATCCCCTCACCATAAGTGGCACCTCCTCCTGGCTACTCTGGGAATTAGCTCTCTCCCAGTCCAAAGCTCCCTTTGGCTACTCACTGCACACCCTGCTGCCACTGTCTTGCTCTTTCTGTGACTCAAAGTGCTCCTTCTTCGTGACTTGGCCCTCCAGCCAGGTCCCTATGCATGTTTCCCGCTTCTGAGGTATCAAACTCAATTCCTCACCAGCAGTCTTAGTCAGCCTTCTCATTCACTGCCCCAATGATGCCACTTCCACAGTGGCTGGTAGACCACCCGGGGCCACTCTTTACTCTAGATTCCAGCTCAGGACCCTCTAGTCAGCAACCAACGTTTGCACCATCCTGAACCTTGCTTCCTTTTTGCCTAAGCCTTTCATACTCTTTCTGGCTCTGATAGCCACCCCAGACCCACAGGTTTGCCAGCCCAATCTTTCTCTCTCAGGGAGTAACTGAAGGCTAATTTTTATAGCCCCAAACACACACCACTTCTCCCAGGGAGTGACTACAGACTATTTCTCTGCAGCCTCTCTCTGCTATCAGCTCTCTGGCTTTGTAGAACCCCATTCCTGTTCCTACACAGATGATCTTCCCTTAATTAGGGCTTTCTTCTCAGCCTTAGTTCCCCCAGTTTGCAGCCTAAGGGTATGTCTACACTACGGGATTACTCCGATTTTACATAAACCGGTTTTGTAAAAAAGATTGTATGAAGTCGAGTGCACGCGGCCACACTAAGCACATTAATTCAGTGGTGTGCGTCCATGGTCCAAGGCTAGCATCGATTTCTGGAGCGTTGCACTGTGGGTAGCTATTCCGTAGCTATCTCATAGTTCCTGCAGTCTCCCCCGCCCATTGGAATTCTGGGTTGAGATCCCAGTGCCTGATGGGGCAAAAATCATTGTCACGGGTGGTTCTGGGTACATGTCATCAGTCATTCCTTCCTCCGGGAAAGCAATGGCAGACAATCATTTCGTGCCCTTTTTCCCTGGATTGCCCTGGCAGACGCCATAGCACGGCAACCATGGAGCCCGTTCAGCTTTTTTTTACTGTCACCGATGTGTACTGGATGCCGCTGATAGAGGCGATACTGCAGCGCTACACAGCAGCATTCATTTGCCTTTGCATGACAGCAGAGTGGTATCAGTGTTCTGTACCGTCTGCTGTGCCATTTGAGATGACGGTTATCTGTCGTTCTGTACCATCTGCTGCTGTCATGGGTGCCCCTGGCTGAGGTCGGCCGAGGGCGCAAAGACAAAATGGGAATGACTCTGAGTCATTCCCCTTTATGGTATCTAAAAATAGTCAGTCTCGCTAGAATATGGTGCAAGTATACTAGAGACCAGTGTACCAGAGAGCACAGCCGCTCCATGTCAGATCGCGCAGAAATGATAAGCGCATCACGGGGGTGCCCTGCAACAACCCCACTTGTTGTTTTCCCTCTCCCCCCACCTTCCTGGCTCCTGTGGCAGTGTCCTCTCCATTTGTGTGATGAAGTAATAAAGAATGCAGGAATAAGAAACACTGACTTGTTAGTGAGATAAAATGAGGGGGCAGCCTCCAACTGCTGTTAGTCCAGGCAGGACATTAAGCGCTTGGGGAGAGGAGCCGCAATCCTTCTGCTATGATAGTCCAGGCAGTACAGAAGCTTTTCTTACACATGAAAGGGAGGGGGCTGATGGAGCTCAGCCCCCAGTGCTATGATGAGGACGGTTCTCCAGCCGTTCGTGTACCATCTATGGGAATGACCGGAGTCATTCCTATTTTTACCCAGGTGCCCCCGCCGCCTCACCTGAGGCCAGCCAGGAGCACTCAGCAGATAGCAAGCAATTGTCCGTCTGCCACCAGGAGGGAAGAGGAGCGGATACTGCTCTTTACTGCCGCAGCTCGCATCTACCAGCAGCATTCAGTAGACATAGGGTGACATTGAAAAAAGTCAGAAACAATTTTTTCCCTTTTCTTTCACGGGGGGAGGAGGGAGTAAATTGACAGCTATACCCTGAAACCACCCGACAAGTGTTGCCCTACAGGCATTGGAGCTCAGCCAAGGATACAAATGCTTTTCGGAGACTGCTGAGGGGGGGGGGGAGGGGGGGGGGGGGGGGGGGGGGGGGGGGGGGGGGGGGGGGGGGGGGGGGGGGGGGGGGGGGGGGGGGGGGAGGGGGGGGGGGGGGGGGAGGGGGGGGGGGGGGGGGGGGGGGGGGGGGGGGGGGGGGGGGGGGGGGGGGGGGGGGGGGGGGGGGGGGGGGGGGGGGGGGGGGGGGGGGGGGGGGGGGTGGGGGGGGGGGGGGGGGGGGGGGGGGGGGGGGGGGGGGGGGGGGGGGGGGGGGGGGGGGGGGGGGGGGGGGGGGGGGGGGGGGGGGGGGGGGGGGGGGGGGGGACTGTGGGATAGCTGGACTCCTGAGTACCCCTCCCTTCTCCATGAGCGTCCTTTGATTCTTTGGCTTTCCGTTATGCTTGTCACGCAGCACTGTGCTGTAGACTCTGTAGCATCGCCTGGAATTTTTTTCAAACTGCCTTTGGCATTTCGTCTTCTGTGACGGAGCTCTGGATAGAACATGTATTTGTCTCCCCATACAGGCGATCAGATCCAGCAATCTCATCTCCGTACGGTCCCTTGCTGGAGCTCTTTTTGGATTGGGACTGATCGCCACCCCGTGCTGATCAGAGTCCACGCTGGCAAACAGGAAATGAAAATTCAAGTTCGCGGGGACTTTTCCTGTTAACCTGCCAGTGCAGTCCGAGTCAGAATGCTCTCCAGAGCAGTCACAGTGGTGCACTCTGGGATACCACCCGGAGGCCAATACCGTTGATTTGTGGCCACACTAACCCTAATCCGATATGGTAATACCGATTTTAGCGCTACTCCTCTCGTTGGGGAGGAGTACAGAAACTGATTTAAAGAGCCCTTTATATTGATATAAAGGGCCTCGGGTGGATGGGTACAGCGTTAAATCGGTTTAACGTTGCTAAAATCGGTTTAAACGCGTCGTGTAGACCAGGCCTAAGTAATTGGCACCTCTGGTCTACATTAACCCCTTCAGGGCAAGTGTGAAAAACAAACCCTATCACACTCTGCTAGACGCTAAACATCTCAGTGAAGACACTGGTTTTATGGCTGATTACAACAATCTGTAACCCACTAACCTTCCTTTGTCATATGACTGCACAGGTGTTAACTGCCCACTTCACCTTGCAACATGTTAACTGTTTATGCTTAACAGTAGGTTCCACCTTGTATTTAGCTATGACATTCTGAGTACCTCTCCCAGACCTGAAGAACAGCTCTGTGTAAGCTCACAAACTTGTCTCTTTCATCAACAGAAGTTGGTTCAATAAAAAATATTACCTCACCCGCCTTGTCTCTCTACGTTTTTATTAAGACTTTTACAACCCGCTTTTAGTACATATAATACACTCTCTAAATGTATACTTTCACAATAGACTGAAACTGCTTCTCTGGAACCATTTAAGTCTGTTGGATAAATACTAGCCTTTTACAAAAAAGGAACTTTGTCAGTCCTCTATAAGCAGAGATTCTGCAGAGGTGAAGATCCAGATCCAGAATAAATATTTCTAGATGACTAATTGCAAATATTTAGTGCTTTATAGCCATTCTTACAAGAGAGCACTTTTGATAATTGAAAGTTAACTCCTTTTTCTGAAAAATGGAACTCTTCACTCCAGTATTCTGATCTGCTTAGTGAAGGCACAGCAAGAACTTTGTTCTAAAAATACATTTTTGAAAGTTCCATTTTCCATTACTCTGCAATGGAAAAATTCCAAGGAGTATTACTTGCTTTGTATTAAACAAAACAAACTGCGGCACAGCTCTGATGGGCTGCATCAAGAAGACGTTATAGGTGGGCCTCTAGGGCCCACTAGCCTCAGAAAGTTCAGTGTGTACTAACTACACAGCAGGCTAAACTATCTAAGTAGAAAAGTTGAATCATTCTGACATATTACAATTAATGAAATAAATAAATCCATATGTAGAAATTATCAGGCTGCTCAACTATAGGTTTGGCTAGACTTGCAGGTGTGCAGCGCTGGGAGTTAAAGCTGTCTTCGTACAGCTATGTAGGGAAAGCGCTGCAGTGTGGCCACATTTGTAGCATTTGTAGCGATGTTGGGAGTGATGCATTATGGACAGTTATCCCACAGAGCACCTCTTCCCATTCTGGCGCTGTGGGTTGTGGGAAGGGGGCGGAGGGTGCAGGTCATTCTGCTTCCTGTCCCATCGCCCCGTGATGCATTGCTTCACATCCGAGCAATCCCTGTATTTCTGTCCACGTTTGGTGCCATCTTGACTCTCTCAACGGTTTCTGTGCAGCGCGATTTCTGTGGGAAATGGAGCCCAAACTGCTGAGGAATTGCTGACCGAGTCTCGCCAGCAATCTCCGGTTGGCGTTGAGCTAGTTCCTTGCGATCCAAAAGTGATGAAGAGGTCAACATATGAAGCGGAGTCGCGTGCGCGTACGACCCGAACGTGCATTTGGCATTCACAGAAATGGCTCAGCACCGTGGACGCCTTTTTGGCTCAGGGACACAAGCAACTAAGTGGTGGGATCACAGTCATTATGAAGTCTGGATGCACGAGCAGTGGTGCAGAACTTTCGGGATGAGAAAGCCTCTTTCATAGCGACTGTGTGGTGAGCTCCGGCCCCAACCTGCTGCCGCAAGGACACGAGATTGAGAGTTGCAGCCTGCAGGTGGAGGAAGCGGGTGGCTATTGCAATCTGGAAACTGGAACTTCCAGACAGCTACCGAATCGGTGGAACCAGTTTGGCAGGGGAAAGATCGCTGTTGTATCGGTGGTTGATGCAAGTTTTGCTGGGCCAATTTATCGCTCGTGCTAAGGAAGAACGTGACTCGTGAGGGAACGTCAGGACATTGTGATGGCTTTTGCACATGGGTTTCCCTAACTGTGGAGGTGCGATAGATGGGACCACATTCCTATTCTGAGCACCACCTGCTCACAGCGATCGTAGTGTTACGGAAGAGGTATTTTCTTGGTTTCTCCAGGGGCTTGTGGTACGTGGGCGTTTGCATGCATTAACACAGGCTGCCTGGAAAGGTGCATGATGCACGCATCTTTCAGAAAACTGGCCTCTCAAGGAGCTGCACGGCCGGGACTTTTTTCCAGACCGGAGATCACATGTGGGGCGTCAAAATGGCCCATTGTGATCCTTGGAGCCCTGCTTACCCGTTAATGCCATGGCTCTTGAGAACTGTACCGGGAACCTTGACAGGAGCAACAGGGACTGGGTTGAATAAGGCGTTGGCCAGGTGCCGAATGACTTGGAGTTGCTTTTGGCCGTTTAAAAGGCTGCTAGCGATCTCTGTATGGAGCTGACTTGGAGGAGGCCAGCGATCCCTGCTGTTTATCTGCTATTGCTGTACCCTCCATATATTGGTGAGGGAGGGTGAAGAATTCATCAGGCTAGACCTCCGAGGTTCACGCCTGGAGGCTGATTGCACAGCCAGAGAGCAGGGCTACTAGAGCGCCCAGCACAGGGCTGCAAGGATTAGAGATCCTTGAGGAAGAATTTGAGGCGAAAACCAACCGTATGTTTGGTGCCTGCCGGGCTTGAGTGCAGTGCGTTAACAATGTTATGTAGGAATCTGTGTTTCCTAGCTGATTTTGCGTACCTGTTTCTTTCCCGGCTCAAGGTTCTCTGCATTTTTCTGCATTATAAAAGACTGTTTCGAAACCAAGAATTCTATTTATTAAAGAAATTACGTTTATTGACAGCCATCACAACTTTTTGGAGCGTGAAGGGCAGGAGGGGGTGGGGTTGGTGAACTGTACAGTCAAAGTTTTTGATATGTCCTGTCTGGAGTACTTGTGCATGATGCTGCACTTCAGGTTGGCATATACTGCATTGGTGATGGGTTTGAGGTGCATGAGGTAATGGTCATAATTCTTCAGGACTGGTTGATGAACGTACAGTGTTGGGGGCAGTCTGTGGTGTAAGGGGGTTTGATGACTGACATTGGGACAAGGGAAGAGCTTGGGTCGGCGGATCGGGGGGCGCAGGTTAGCCTTCTCCTGCAATAGGCTACGAGCTCCTGGATAGAGTCTGCTTGGACGCACCAGGATGCTTATTCAGCTTGTTTTTGTTGGGGGGCTTTTTTTTCTTTTTCCCTGTCGCTTTTGCATTTTTAACCTGGCGGAAGTCCTCGCTACCCTTTGCCTCCAGATCCTGACTGTGTTTGAGTTCTCTGTGACGAGGTGATGTCCATTAACTGCTTGCAGCAGGTCGTCTTTGCTTTTTTCGCGGCGTCGTTCTGGAGGTTTGTAGCTTTGACTGTTTGATCATGGGCAAGCTGGATCTCGTGCTTCTGGAAAGGCCAAAAATGCAACACCTTAACAGAGGCAGCAATGTTCGTTACAGACAGTTTCTCCAGTTAAGGAGTCACATTCTTCACAATAGGCATTAATTTCCCACTCCAAAGAGAGTGCACACTAAACCCACGGGAGTAATAGGAGCCCCAATAGTGGAGGAAGGGGACTGATTGCTTCAGGCTCTACTCTGTCCTTCAGGGTTTCTGTGCGTTGGGGGAAAGCAAACAGCTGCAGGAAAGCACCATACGGCTGAATGCTATCCCCAATCATTTTTTGTTTCCACACTGGGTTCAACGGATCTGGAGATATCTCGCTGTCGCGGGTGTCACCAGGGTCTTCTACAGCAAATGCAGCTGATTTCCGCCCTGGCCCTGTGCAGCTTGCCTAGTGTCTTGCAATGGTTCCACCCACCCTCGCAGCACAGTGCGCGGGACGCATTCCTCTTAGCCTGGCTCGACTGGGTGGACAAGGCCACAGTGTGCGCTCTCCCAAAACTTGTGCAAGCACATGGCGCACCACTCTCATGGCTGGAAACTTGAAGGATTACCGAGGCCCATATCTAATCGGCTCGTGATAGTATAGACCACATTCTAGTGCGCCTATTTCCAACATCTAGGCATGCATTCAGCCCTAAACCCTCCCTCCTGTTCTCCCGAAAAAACTTCCATCCTGAAAATAAAGCATCTTACTGGGAACCCGCTCCTCTGTTTCCTCCACCAGATTACTGGTCTGCTGGTGACTGGCTACCTTCCTGCTGGCTCGGGAAGAGTCCTGGGCTGCATGCCTCCAGGGCTGCTTGGGGGATGTTTTCTCCCCCCAACTCCAGTACCCTCACTCTCGGTTTCTCCGTCTCCTCCCCCCGCTCTCTGAAGCGACGCTTCCATCGTGGGTCGTTGAGTGGCAGCAATGTGGTGGTCGGGGTCCCCCCACAAAGGTATTGGTTCCTCCAGCTCTTTGGTGCGTGTCGGCCGCGTATTTTTTTGTTTGTTTTTTTTTTTTTGTTTTTTAAACAAAAACAGCACAGGATCGTGTGGGCAGCGCCAGAGCGGTGGTCCCTCGCAGAGCTTTCTGCAATAGGCACCTCCACAGCTACATCCTTCACAACTTTATCCCGTGCCCTGCGGGCCGTCTCGTGCCTGCAATGGCCCTTTCAGCATGGCCCTGAGATCTGGTCCCCATGAGGATATCCATCAAATTCCCCTACAGCTGGGCTTGCGCAGCTGAGAGCGTAGAAAAATTTGCACAGCTTCCCTCCCCACAAACACTGATGGTAGGCCTGCTCCGCAATTTCCGCCTATAATGCTTCCAGTGCCAGTGGGTCGTGTTGGTGCGTCTTCGGAGACATCGGTCAACCTGAGAAAGATTCACTGATTGCACCTCCAGCACTCTGGCTGAGCAAACTCTCCCAGAAAATAAAGGGGATTTTTTAAAATTCCCAGGCATTCTTTTCTTTTTTTACAAGGGGCTCGAGTACGGAGCATCCTCTGGGCCAGGGCTGCTGCGAATTGGGGTTCAAAAACTGAGAGCTCAGCAAGTGGGTCTGATACAGGCATGTCCGTGGGGAACCTTTATTATAGACCAGTCTGATTTCCAATTATACCTCTGGAGGCCTAATAACTCCCATGTCGCTTTTATGGTGGCCACACTGGCAGAGCAGTGCTGCATCACCAGCGCTATAGTCGTTACTCCCCAGGTAGAGGAGGAGTACAGCCAGCGCTATAGCCAGGGAGATACAGCGCTGTATGTGCCTTGCAAGTGTGGATGGTGAGTGAGTTGCAGCGCTGTAAAGCCACTACCAGCGCTGCAACTCTCCAGTGTAGCCAAGGCCTAAAGAAGAGCTGATATAAATAAAGCTCCCTGTTCTTCCACTTTCTTCAGCTTGTTGTCCTTGGCCCCAATTCAGCAAAACACTTAAACATGTGTTAAGTACCACTGAAGTCAGGTGCTTCCTGAATAAGGATGGACTTAAGTACATGCTTAAGTGTTTTTCTGAATCGAAGTCTTGGGTCCAGTTCTGTTTCCATCACATTGGATTCATGCAGTCTATGGAAGAGAGGACATGCTTTCTGCATTTGGGAGTTTACTGTGAAGAAGTAAAAACCTCTGTCCCTCCCCCCAAAGACTGGTTCTTCTGAAGGGGCTTTCTTGATTAATAGTGCTATGAGAGGTGACTGCACTGCCTGAAATCCCATTTTTGAACTAAAAAATATGCACCATATTTAGACATCTACTCACTACCTTATGCATGAAATGGATATTTAGATTGCTGACTACAGATGAACGTGTCCAACTTTAGATACCCAAGTCACTGAGCCCTGTACTATGTCTCTCCAGTCTCTGCTCCCGATATGTTTTGCTCCATCTGTCTCCTCCTCTCTCATTTATGCTTTTCACTCCTGTTGGGTGTTCCTGTTTTCCCCTGAATAGGGAAGAATGTAGTCATGGAAAATTGTTCTTATAAAAATAATGAAATTCCCTTCCATGGCCTTACATGTAATCCTGAACTTGATTCTCAGCAGCACTGGTTTTGTGCAGTATAACTCTGTTGAAATCAAGAGTAAATTTAAGTCAGATTTTATTGGGAAAGTAATGAGAATGTTCAGTGCTATTTAAAGAGAAGTTTGTTATGTAAGAACAGAAGAATGGCCATACTAGGTCAAACCTATGGTCCATTTAGCCCAGTGTTACTGTCTTCTGATAGTGGCCAGTGCCAGAGGCATCAGAGGGAACAAACAGAACAGCACAATTATCAAATGATCCATCCCCTGTTGTCCAGTCCCAGCGTCTGGCACTTAGATGTATAGGGATACCCAGAGCATGGGGTTGCATCCTGACCATCTTGGCTAATAGCCATTGATGGACCTATCCTCCAGGAACTTATCTAATTCTTTTTTGAACTCAGTTTTACTGTTGGGTCTTCACAACATCCTCTGGCAACAAGTTCCACAGGTTGATTGTGTGTTGTGTGAAGAAATACTTCCTTATGTTTGTTTTAAACCTGCTGCCTATTAATTTCATATGTTATGTGGAGGGGTAAATAACATTTCCTTATTCACTTTCTCCACACCATTCATGATTTTATAGACGTATATCATATTCCCCCTTAGTTGTCTCTTTTCTAAGATGAACAGTCCCAGTCTTTTTAAACTCTCCTCATATGGAAGCTGTTTCATACCCCTAATCATTTTTGTTGCCCTTTTCTGTACCTTTTTCAATTTCTAATATATATTTTTGAGATAGGGTGACCAGAACAGCATGCAGTATTTTGAGTGGGCCTGTCCACGGATTTATGTAGTGGCTTATGAATATTTTCTGTCTTGTTATCCATCCTCTTCCTAATGGTTCCTAACATTGTTAGCTTTTTTGACGCAGCTGCACATTAAGCAGATGTTTTTCAGAGAATTGTCTACAATTATTCCAATATCTCTTTTTTGAGTGGTAACAGCTAATTTAGAACCCATCATTTGCTAATATATATTTGGTTATGTTTTCCAGTGTGCATTACTTTGCACTTATCAACATTGAATTTCATGTGTCATTTTTGTTGCCCAGTCTTCCAGGTTTGTGAGATTCTTGGTATGTGTAACCGGCGAACTCACCCCCACGGCGCCCTGCTGTTTGCTTCAGGGAATTAGCTCAAATACCCAGCTCGGAGCGCCCTTGCAGGCCGGTGATCCGCCTCTGGCCCTGGGTGTCCCTCCCTGGACCCCAGTGCCGCTTTTACATGGGGTGGCGCCCCCCTGGCAGTAACCCCTTGTCTCTTAGGGGTTTCCCCCTCTGGGAACCCCCGCCCCCCTCCACACTTTGCCTCAGGATCTGGCAACTGCCCAGTCATTAGCTAGCCCCATGCCCTGGGGCAGACTACAGTGTTAGCTCTCATCATCGGCAAAGGGTTTGGGCCTACTGCCTTGCCTACCCCTGGGTTGCACCTTGCAACCCCAGTACCTCCTGGTCTACTGCTACGCCCACGCCTGGGGCCCTCGAGGCAGGAGCTCCTGGCTTCTGCTGCCATCCCCAGCCCTGCCATTTCACGTTTTAGAGTACCTTGTCTCAGCAGCCAGGCCCTTCTCCCTCTGAACGCAGAGAGAGACTCCTGCCCTTGGCTTCCCTGCCCTTTTATAAGGGCCTGTGGCTCAGTTTGGGGCGTGGCCCCAGCTGCAGCCACTTCCCCAATCAGCCCAGCTCAAAAGGCTGCTTGCTCCAGCTCCAGCCCCAACCCTGGGCTGTTTTAACCCCCTTCAGGGCCGGAGCAGAGATCCACTCTGCTACAGTATGTAACAGACAAAGTTAGCAGCCAATTCTGTCTGTTCTCAGCCTTTATAATAACACGTAAAATTGTAGTGACCATGAGTAAAGATGTACAAATTATTTTGCAAAGGTGTAAAAAGTACATTATAATTTTAAATATTCACTTAATTCTGAAAGTGCCTTAATATCCTATATTTGCACTTAATAGTCCATGAACGTATCCATTTGTGCTGTAGTAATAACATTATGATGTTAGCATTTATAAGACATCCATACCAACAGTATTGGGGCACTGTACTAGGACTGAAAAATAACCAACTCTCTCCAGAGGAGATCCAAAGTCTCTCCGCTTCCTCCTGAGCGTGGTAGTACAGTTTCTAGACCAATCATCTGACCCATCCTATTACTTTAGAGGGAAATTAATTGGTGGATTATGGTTGCACCGTGGAAGCTAGTTACCGCTTACCTGGTCATCAGTTTGGTACACAGTGGTTGCTGTTGTTACGGAGGTATGTTGCAGGGCATTGTGATCAATGTGGCAAATGCACAAGAGGTCATTACTGGGCTTCCCAAACTATGCAGGATGTGTAGAGGGAACCCAAATATCCATTCTGTCCCTCCACATCAAGCCCCGGGGTATATCTGACAAAAAGGGCTCTTATGGTGATGCTAGCTTAATGGATTGTAGCGTATATCTATACTGGAGCTGGTAGTCTAATTTCCAGCTGAGATAAACATATTTGCACTAGCTGTAATTGAGCTAGTGCACTAAAAATAGTAGACGCTACAGTAGTGAGGGCGGCAGGCAGTGCTGTAACAAGTGTGAGGTGAGTGAGGCACTTGCCTCAGGTGCAAAAAGTCGAGGGGCGCAGAGTGGTGGAGAAAAAAAAAAGCCGTTGGCACAGATATTTATAACCCAGGTGATCTCCCCCGCCCCACCTGCCGTTCCAACACTGCATGATTGTAAAATCAAGATCAAAAGGCTATTGTAATGAACACACACGTCCTGCTCAATTACTAATTGTTAAAAAGCTGTGGGGAGGCTGCGATTACAGGGTGTATGGCAACAGAAATATGATCCGGTAAACGAGATAAAGTCAACAGCATGCCGAGAAACCTGATCTAAGAGCAGCCTGCAGTGGCACATCAGAAGCTGATGCACAGATCAAAAAAGGCTGGGTATTAAAGCAGCAGCAGGAGAAAAAAATAGATGAAGATGCTGACTTTCTAGAGCTGAAGGAAAGCTAAGGACATCTGATAAGCAACTCTGGCTCTTTAGAAACATAATTTGTGGATTGCCACAAGCATCACTATCCATCCTCACATTACTGCAGTTGCCTGGCCCTATGTCGCAGGAACAAGACGAAGAGGCCAGGAGGGAAGGGCATGTTTGTCTGAAAGCTGCTTTTGTCTGCCATCTATTTTCCCTCAAACTGAATAAGCTGAAAAAAACTATTTTTCTTTCCAAGCCTTTGCTAGAGTGATCACCCCCTGGTGGTTAAGCACTGTACCATCAGGTTTCAGAAGGGGATCTGTGCTGAAGACAGCAACAAGTCCTGCACTGAGAACAGGCTGAAAATGCAAAAATCCCTCAGGTTATTTGATCTCTCTCTGCTGTATACAGCGGAATGAAAAGAGTATCCTTATCAAACACACATGGGGAACCGTTTCAATTTGAAACTTCAAGTGAATCATTTCCACCCAAAAAAGGACACAGACTCTACCGTCTCATCCGTATTATCTAGATTTAAGTGATCACAATGGGCTCGTGCCTGTACAAGGAATAAAAATGAAGATCCCGGCTCAGAGAAATTAAAGCTCAGGATGGACACACTGAGACATTCAAGCACAGGGGAACTAAGACTACACCTTACTGCCAAAAACAGTGTTTGGGGAGGGCAGGATTATTTTCTTTACAATGGGATAACTGATGTACACTGTAAAAAAACACACCTTTTTGGGTAGAGAAAACATAGCCTGAGCGATGTGCGTGTATCTGTTTTTGGGAGTCTCATTTTCAACAGCATTCTAAGAGTTTAAAAAAACAACAAAAAAACAGAGACCTGGAGTGTTTGTGACCCAGAAACACAGAACAAACAATTTACTGCTGCCAAGAGGCAGTACAATAATAAAGCTGTTGCTTATAGTTCACATTAGATTTTTCTGTGCAGGAACAGATTCACTCCTGATTGTGGCTTGTTTTAAACCACCTTTAAAAATGAAACTATCAGATAAAGTGCCTTCTGATATGTTAAACCTAAACCAAAACTTAAAAAAACCCTTAACACTCCCCCCCCCTGCACTTTCCCTTGGTGCACTCGCTACCTTTCAAACTGGAGAAATGGTTTGGAAATACTTCTCTCTGGTACAATTAGCACTCATAAAAATCAGGCATGCCAACACTCCTAACCGTGAACTGACAAAACAGAAATCCTAATACCCCATTAAATACTAGCTCCTTTTTGTTTGTTAGTTTTATAGTCACAGAAATTGGGTATGTTCGCATATGCCAAATTGGTTTTGGTCCTTAAGATTTGTGCTTCCAATGGTTAGTTAACTCTGCAAAGGAAGGAAATAATCAAGGGGAAATTCTAAATATAGAAATAGGGAAATATAAGGGCTGGTCTACACTACGGGGGAAAATCGATCTCAGATACACAACTTCAGCTACGTGAATAACGTAGCTGAAGTCAGAGTATCTAAGATCGAATTACTCACTGTCCTCACGGCGCGGGATCGATGTCCGCAGCTCCCCATGTCGACTCCGCAACTCCGTTCCGGTTGGTGGAGTTCCGGAATCGATATA